>NW_005354718.1:2106884-2109033 GCF_000412655.1 Myotis brandtii
GTGCAGGAAGCAGCTGATCGATGTTTCTCTCTCATCGATGTTTCTGACTCTCTATCCCTCTCCCTTTCTCTCTGTAAAAAATCAATAAAATATATTTTAAAAAATAATAATAATAATCCTATCTAGTAAATGAGTAATATGCAAATTAACCATCACTCCCTCACTCCATCACTCTCTCACTCCGTTACAAAGATGGCGGCGGCCACAGAGCTGGCGGGAACAGGAGGCTTGCGTTGCTCCCAGCAATGGAGGAAGCCAAGCTTCCCACCTGCCCTGCCAGCCCTGAGCTCCGCTCAAGGCTACACAGTTTCAATTATACAGCGGGGCCTTGACTTACGAGTTTAATTCGTTTCCTGACGAAGCTCGTAACTCAAATTACTCGTATGTCAAATCATAAAGTGAACGAGTGAGACACGTGATGCTGGGCTGATGTTGTGGCGTTCACTGTGATGTTCACTGCGCCCACTAGCGGTGGGGTATCTGAAGCTGGCTCGTAACCCGAATTTTAGCTCGCAACTCAAAGCAAAAAATTGGCCGAGAGATAGCTCGTATCTCGAAAAACTTGTTAGTCGGGACACTCGTAAGTCAAGGCCCCACTGTAGAAGATAAATAAATCCCAGATACCTGCTTCCAACCGGTGTGGCCTCTGCTCAAGGAGGGGCTGGGAACCTGGGTTGCCAGAGGCAACCCAGAAGACCTGGGCTCCGCTCAAGGCTACAAAGTTTCAATTATAGAAGATAAATAAATCCCAGATACCTGCTTCTAGCCCGCAGGCGTGACCAGCCTGAAAATAGCCCTCAGCCCCTCACCCAGGCTGGCCAGGCACCCCAGCGGGACCCCCACCCTGATCCGGGACACCCTTTAGGGCAAACCAGCCGGCCCCCACCCGTGCACCAGGCCTCTATCCTATATAGTAAAAGGGTAATATGCAAACTGACCCTAACAGCTGAACGAATGGGAATGACTGGTCACTATGACACACACTGACCACCAGGGGGCAGACGCTCAATGCAGGAGCTGCCCTCTAGTGGTCAGTGCACTCCCACAGGGGGAGCTCTGCTCAGCCACAAGCCAGGCTGATGGCTGCCAACACAGCGGTGGTGGCGGGAGCCTCTCCTGCCTCCTCAGAAGCGCTAAGGATGTCCAACTGCAGCTTAGGTCTGCTCCCCGCTGGCAAGTGGACATCCCCCAAGGGCTCCCAGACTGCGAGAGGGCACAGGCCGGGCTGAGGGACCCCCCCAAGTGCACAAAGTTTTGCGTACCGGGCCTCTAGTAATACTAATAAACCACAAATATTTCAAGCACCAAGTGCATTAACACTGTACCTTAAGGAGGAACTCTTCATCTTAATCAAAACAGTCAGATATCTGTTTATCACTTCTACAGGCTGCCTTTAGCATATTATCCAAAGTTTTCGGAACTAACTCTGGACCTTAACTAACTGATGTAAAGTTTTTAGATCTTCAAATATGCTATTATCCATTATGTACAAAGTGCTACACTTCTGTCAAAAATCAGAAGGCTTTGCCTGGTTAGCATAGTTCAGTGGTTGAGCACTGACCTATGAATCAGGAGGTCACGGTTCGATTCCCAGTCAAGGCACATGCCTGGGTTACAGGCTCAAACCCCAGTGTGGGGCATGCAGGAGGCAGTCAATCAATGATGATTCCTCATCATTGGTGTTTCTATCTCTCTCTCTCTTCCTTCCTCTCTGAAATCAATAAAAATATGTTAAAAAAATAAAACAAAAAAATATCAATCCAATGTTAATATACGAAGAAGATAAGTTTTTTTCAAGATAGAAACACTTCCAAAGAGCAAATGTCTTGAAAACAAACAAACAAGAGACCAAGATGGCGGCATAGGTAAACACCGGAGACTGCTGCCGCAAACAACCACTTCAAAAATACAACTAAAAGATGGAACGGACATCACCCAGAACCACAGGAAGGCTGGCTGAGGGGCTGAGGAGCAACTAGAAGGAAAGACAACAGCATACCGAGGCTCAGAGGAGGCGCAGTGTGGAAAATACTCAGGTACAGAGGTACAGAGGCAAAGCAGGCTGGTGGCTGAGAGCGCGGTTGTCGTTTTCGGTCAGGGGGGAGTCTCAGACTCTGAGCTCCAGATACGCGCGAATCGCTGGGGACTC
>NW_005354718.1:2110346-2137803 GCF_000412655.1 Myotis brandtii
GGGGCGGGAACTGGGAGGAGGGGAGTTATGGGGGGGGGAAAAAAAGAGGAACAAATGTAATCTGAACAATAAAGAGATTAAATAAAAAATTAAAAAAAAAAAAGAAAACAAACAAACAAAAACCCAATAAATTCAAAATGGTGTAGTCACTTTGGAAAATAATCTGGCAGTTCCTTAAAAGGGTAAGCATAAAATTCCCCTATGACCCAGTGATTCCTAGATATATACCCTAGAGCAACGGTCGGCAAACTGCGGCTTGCGAGCCATATGCGGCTCTTTGGCCCCTGAGTGAGGCCACGAAGTTTCAACCGCACTGTACGTGCGCGCCTGCACGTGGTATTTTGTGGAAGAGCCATACTCAAGGGGCCGCAGTTTGCCGACCACTGCCCTAGAGAAATGAAAATACATGTCCATACCGAAAACTTGAACTCAAATGTTCATGGCAGGAATACTCATAACAGCTTAGAGCGGAAACAACTCTATTCGTAGGTATGATTCATAATAGCCAAAAAGTAAAAAAAATATCCAATTAGTTCATCAACTGATGCAAATAAAATATGATATGTCCATACAATGGAATATTATTTGGCAATAAAAAGCAGCAAAGTATGGATTTATGCTACAACATAAACTTTGAAAACATTATGCTAAGTAAGAGAAGCTTAATACAAAGGACACGTTTTTCCATTTGTATGAAACATCTAGAATACACACATTTATAGAGACAAGTGGTGGACTCATGACTTCTTGGAACTGAGAGGAATGGAGACAATGGGGAGAGGGCAACAGCTAAGGAAAATAGAGTCATTTCAGAGTGAGAAAATAATCTAAATTAGATAGTAATAATAGTTACACAACTCTATGAATATACTAAAAACCACTGAACTGTGTACCTTAGAAGACTGAATTTTTTTGGTGTGTGAAATATATTTCAATAAAGGTATCACTGTAACAACCACCACCACCACCACCACCACCACCCTATATAATAAAAACCTAATATGCTAAGTGTCCGACCGTTCGTTCGACCGTACGACCAATTGCTATGATGAGCACTGACCACCAGGGGGCAGATGCTCTGACCGGTAGGTTAGCTTGCTGCTGGGGTCCGGCCAATCGGGTCCCTCCCCGGCTGGCCAACCTCCCGTGAACCCTCCCTGGAAAGGCCGACCACGATCGGTCGGATCGGGACTGGGAAAGACGGCCCCCAACCAGGACTGGGTGAGACAGGCCAGACACACCCTGGAGCCCTCCTCAGCCCCAATCTTGGTGGGGTCCCTTGGCCTGGCCTGCACCCTCTTGCAATCCAGGACTCCTCGGGGGATGTTGGAGAGCTGGTTTTGGCCCAATTCCTGCAGGCCAGGCCGAGGGACCCCCACCGGTGAACAAATCCATACACCGGGCCTCTAGTCTAAATATAAAGTTAAAATGATGTATCTTGAGGCACAGTCACAAGGGTCTTGGCCGGCACAGGCGCAGTGAGTGTGAGCAGCGGTAGGCATGGATGACGAGAAAGAGACATACTGGCTGTGGAAGATTTGCAAGACAATTATTCAGCTGTGCCATGACCGAGGCTACCTGGTGACTCAGGATGAGCTGGACCAGAACTAGGAGTTCACGGCCCAGTTTGGGGACAAGCCAAGTGAAGGATGGCCACAGCGCACGAACCTCATGGTGCTTGTCGCCCACAATGACCCCATTGACCAGATGTTTGTCTTTTTCCCAGAGGAGCCCAAGGTGGGGATCAAGACCATCAAGGTGTACTGACAACGCATGCAGAAGGAAAACGTCACCCGAGCCCTCATTGTGGTGCAGCAGGGCATGACACCCTCCACCAAGCAGTTCCTGGTCGACATGGCTCCCAAGTACATCCTGGAATTGTTTCTGCAGCAGGAGCTGCTCATCACCACCACGGAGCACAAGCTGGTCCCAGAGCATGTCGACATGACCAAGGAGGAGGTGACAGAGCTGCTGGCCAGATATAAACTCCAAGAAAACCAGCTGCCCAGGATCCAGGCTGGAGACCCTGTGCGTACTACTCTGGGATAAAGCAAGGGCAGGTAGTGAAGATTATGAGGCCCAGCAAAACCGCAGGCAGATACATGACGTACCGGCTGGTACAGTAGCCAGCCTACCACCTAGCAGCCCCTGGGAGACAGACAAATGGACTGTAGCCACCTTACTCAGGCAGTTGGCCTGCTGGCGGTCTGCCCTGCTGTGATCTGCTCAACCCTGGAAATCTACCTGCTGCTCCTCTGGAGCCCAAGGCAGACTGCGTGCTTGCCTTCCCTGGGCTGAGGGCCCTGTGGCCTCACATGGACACTGAGCCCTACCTGGGATCCTGTGTAATGGTTCCTCAAGATGCTGAGGAGAGGCCAGTGAGCCAACCAGCAACCAAGACAGTCCTAGGTTCTTGCCTGTCCCCCCAAGCACTCCAAGCTGGCTCCCCACAAATGGGACTTGGGTCCGAGTCTTTGGGTAAGCCCCTACCTCCAGCTTCCATTCTCCGTGCTCCTCTCACAGTGGCCCTATCCTTGACAGGTTGTGCACTCTGAGGTCAGCAGGCAGGGAGATTAAAACACATCTGGATTTGAGTTGGTATTGACGCTGGGTGTTTTTACATTAAAGGTGTTTTGAGTGAAAAATAAAAAATAAAAAAAAATACATATATATATATATATAAAATCTTCAATGAATATAACCCAGAGGGTAAATACCCAGTATGAAGGTCTGCAATGTCTCCTCAAACTCTTACCTCCTTGTCTTTACTATATTTATTCTGGTGAAGTTTCTTATATTTGTGCAGCCGCAGCATGTTATGAAGTTCTTCTCTGCTGAGATTCAGTTCTTCCTCCTCCTCTTCTTCTTCCTCTTCTTCCTCTTCTTCATCATTGTCTTCACTCTGAGAATCTGCCTCACTGGATTCATCACTTAGCAGAATGTTCTGAAAAAGGGAGGAAATGGAACTTCTGCTTTGAAACAATTCCTTTTACAATACAATAATTTTTTAATTGAATTTATTGGAGTGATATTGGCTAATAAAATTAATAGATTTCAAGTGTACAATTCTGTAGTACATCATCTGTATATATTGTACTGTGTGTTCACCACCTCAAGACAACACAAGCATTTTTTTTTCCAGATCCCAAAACAATGACAAAAACAGCTAGAGGACAGTCATTCCAGTTTCCCTTATACTACTCTTTGCCAATCCAACTGAAAAACAAAAGGATACCCATTAAACCTAGTACACACAAATTAAAGAGCACTAAAACATGGGAAATGCTATAAACATCAACAAAGCTAGATTTTACTAACTACTTACACTATATATATAATAGTTTAACTAAATGTCAAATACCAAAGAAAAAACAAAACAAAAAAATACCTATCTACATATATAAAAGCCTAAGCGACCGGCCCACCAGCTGACCGGTAGCTATGATGCACACTGACCAACAGGGAGCAGACACTCAATGCAGGAGCTGCCGAGCTGCAGTGACTTGGTAGCTGCGGTCCTTGGGTGACCCAGAACCAGAGAGGAAGGAGCCTGATTCTAAGGTGCGTCACCCGAGAACCGCCCTCTCGAAATCCGGGACCCTTCGGAGAATGTCAGAGAGCCGATTTCAGCCCAATCCACGCAGGCCAGACCAAGGGACCCACCAGTGCACGAATCCGTGCACCGGGCCTCTAGCCCATTGCAGAGGTCGTGGGTCTGGCCCTTACAGAAACTTTTCAACTCCATTAGCTAAATGATGAGACGTGCAGGACCTATTGGCTGCAGCCCCGACATCTCAAGCCCATGCTGGCCCACCGGCTTAATATCGATTTCCAGTGGAGGCAGTTAATTTTCCCACTACCACACTCAGCTGGGAAACCAGCCGCAGCTTCCCTCCTTCCAGGTGGACAGTAGCGCCAGCAGGCAACCTCTAGGGAAAGAAGGAGGCGAAGGAGCAGCTCAGGTGGGAAGGAGGTTCCTACCGCTACAGGACTCCGCCTGGGCAGAGGGGCCTGGGTGGGAGCCTGACATTAAGCAGGGTCCTGCCCTAGGCCGACTAGATTCCAGGCTTAGTAAATCCTGTTTGCTAATAGCATTTTGCAGCTAAATGCCCACAAGTCATCAGTTACCTCCAAACTTAGGGTAAAGTTAGATGAAAGAAGCAAGACGGATACAGAAAATGACATAATATTGGGAGAAGAGAGGAGGGAGCCCGATTCGGGGTGCATCACTGAAGAACCGCCCTCTCACAATCCGGGATCCCTCAGTGGATGTCAGAGAGCCAGTTTCGGCCCCATCCCTGCAGGCCAGGCCGAGGGAACCCCACCGGTGCACAAATCCATGCACCGGGCCTCTAGTAGGATACAAAAGAATATAGAAAGCAAGCTGTGATGGCTAATAAAGAAACAATCCCCAAATTCATTCATGAATGGATAAACAAAATGTAGTATTATACAGATAATCAAATATTATTCATCAATAAAAAGGAATAAAGTACTGATATGTGCCACAACATGAATGAAGTTTGAAAATGTTATGCTAAGTGAGAGAAGCCAGACACAAAAGGCAACATATTATATGATATTCTGTTTATATGAAATGCCCAGAAGAGGCAAATCCTTACAGACAGAAAACAGATTAGTGTTTGCCAGAGGCTGAGTATGTAGAGAATGGGGAGCAACTGCTAATGAGTACAGAGGTTTCTTTCTGAAGTGATGAAAATATTTTGTTATTAGACAGTGATGACTGATGCACACAACTTTATGAATATACCAGAAATGACTAAATCATACTTTAAAGGGGTAGATTTTATGGCATGTGAATTTTATCTTGATTTTTAAAAATGTGATGGCTAGCCCTAGCCAGTTTGGCTCAGTGGATAGAGCGTAAGCCTGCGGACTGAAGGATCCCAGGTTAAATTCCAGTCCAGGGCACATGCCTGGGTTGTGGGTTCGATCCCCAGTAGGGGGTGTGCAGGAGGCAGCCAATCAATGATTCTCCGTCATCATTGATGTTTGTATCTCTCTCTCCCTCTCCCTTCCTCTCAAAAATCAATAAAAATATTTTTAAAAATATGTGATGGCTAAACAAAGATTTCTGAATTCCCAACAACTTACAGCCTCACTGAGCTGACGCAATCTGGACTTTCGCACGTGAGTTTTTAAAAGGGCCTAATGATAATAATAAAAGAATACCTTTAAGTTACTTTCCATTCTTCACAAGAAAAGTATGAAATAGAGAAAAATTAGTTTCAATAGAAGAAATGCTATCCTTAACTCAGTTTGACAGTAATCTTGTAAGCATCTTAACCATACTGAACCACTCTCTTGCTTATAAAGACTCCAATAACTTACTACTGTAACTAGAGTAAAATACAAATTCCTTGACATGGTGTACAAAGACCCTAAGTGATCAGGTTCTCTAATCTCATCTTCTACCATCCACTGATTCACTGTCCTCCAAGTATAGAAGTTTTCTTTCTCCCTCAAACATACTGAGTTGCTTTCTTTCTCAGAACTTTTGCAGTTATTCCTTCTGATTGAAATGCTCACATCCTAAACCTTCACACAGTTCTCTCTGATCATTCAGAAATTGTTAAAATGTTACTTCTTTAAAGCCATATTTATTTATTTGTTTACAGGCTTACTCACTGCCTCCCTCCATTAGAATGTAAGCTCCACAGGGCAGGAATCCTGTCTATGAACAACAGTATCTGGCACATAGGATGTACTTAATCAACATTTGGTGAGTGAATAAACTACTCAAGGACAGATGAAAAGTAGATTGAATGTCCCAATTACAATATGAGCCAGTGAGGGCAAGGATCTTATCTAATACTAGAGGCCCGGTGCACAAAATTCGTGCACTTGAGGGGGGGGGTGTCCCTCAGCCTGGCCTATGCCCTCTGGCAGTCCAGGAGCCCTCGGGGGATGTTCGACTGATGGCAGTTGGACAACCTTAGTGCTGCCATGGAGGTGGGAGATACTCTCGCCACCGCGGCTGCACTTACCAGCCATGAACCAGGCTTCTGGCTGAGCTGCGCACCTGCTGTGGGAGTGCACTGACCACCAGGGGGCAGCTCCTGTGTTGAGCGTCTGCCCCCTGGTGGTCAGTGTGCATCATAGCAACCGGTCATTCTGCCATTCGGTCTATTTGCATATTAACCTTTTATTATATAGGATGGTCTTTGGTTAATTACCTCCCACCCATGCGGGAGGTTGGCCAGCCAGGGAGAGACTGCAGGAGGGCTCCAGAGCATGTCCGGCCCGTCTCGCTCAGTCCCAATCAACCGGACCCCAGCAGCAAGCTAACCTACCAGTCAGAGCATCTGCCCCCTGGTGGTCAGCACACGTCATAGCAAGCGCTCGAACTCCTGGTCTCCCGGTCGAACTCCCGAGGGGACACTTTGCATATTAGCCTCTTATATATAGAGATATTTGTACTCAATAATGTTTACTAAAACAAACTTCATTCTTCTAGATTCTTGTCTATAATCTCTTCAAAAAACCACACCCAGAAAAAAGACTCATGTCTATAAAAATCCCTGCCAATGTGCCAGAATGCATCAATATCTTTCCCTTTTACTTATTGTTAGTAGGTTATTTGAATTCTAAACATTCTGTCTTCTCTTACCTTTAGCCACTTTCTGCTTTTCTTCAACTTAGAGAAATTATATAAATTCCCTTTGTCAGCTTTTGATTCTGTGTAAAGAAACATAAAGAATAATAAAATCAAAGGATGACTACCCCAGAAGAACTGATAGTCCAAAGAGGGATCTCACACCACACTGACCTGACTGTAGAACTCCATTCAATGAGTACGTGTTTAACATTCCAGAACTGCTTGCTCCAGAAGTTTCACCAAGCAATGAATTTGGAGGTTCTTCCTTAACTTGTATTAAGGGATCCCCAGACTGGGGCAATAAAGGATTACTGTCATCCAGTCCATCTTCACTTTCATCACTAGAAATTAAGAATGGTGAATACACAATCAGGGCTGACCCAGCAAAATATTATAATTTATGGTTAGTAGGCTGAACATTTTCTAGGAGAAATGGATCATTTGAAAAAGTTCACTGTTTTATTTGAAAGGAAATATATCAAACATGCTAAAAATCATTAAGTATTTTAACCCTAAAATCTACAGTGAAAATGGGAATCAGAAATATGACTAAACATCATAGAGGAAAGATGGACTAACATACCTAGAAATATTCCTGTTGAAGATGGCTGATGTCTGTCGCAGGAAATGGTCCAACCGGAGGGCCCTCTCCAGGTACTGAAGATAGAGGGGCTTTGCCAGCTCAGTGCAGCCGCCATCGTCCCCGGCACCCAACTCCGAGGCCATAGAACAAATCTGTCTTCATGCACAAGGGTCTCTGACTGCACGGCTGTAGAATGGAGATAAGTAGTGAAAAATGAAATATTATTATTGTCCCATTATCATAACTGCTTTTTATAAATGTCAAAAGAAATCAAACCTTGTCCATAGGAAGATCATTATAAAGCTCACAATAGCCACTGCCTTCTAATGCAAAGGCAGAAGTTAAAAGGATGAGAACATCAAAATACAGAAAAAAATGTCATGTCACAATAGAAATTCACACTACACTTCTTTGAAACAGTACCTTACAATTTATACCCATTTCTCTGTGCCCTACAATGAACAATTACTAACATTAATCCAAATCTATACCACAAGCTCATTGTTATACACCTCACATCACCTTCAAACAGCTGCTCCCTTTTTTTCATTTTATATTTATATTTGTACATATGTGTGACGTGTTACAAGAGAATAGATATACTGGCAGAGTATTTTACATCCCTTGTAAACATGCCACGAAGTACAAGATTTAGAAATGATTTAGAAAACTGGAGCAAAAAGAATAAAAGTGAGGACAAGAAACATAGTATAGCCTGAACATTCTCTTTGCTATTTTAAGTTGTTGAAGACAATGTTAGAGTCAGAATATCTTCATTAGAGAAACAATCATTATAACAATTTTCCATCTTTAAAAAATTAAGAGGTTGAGCCAGGTTTAAATAATGAGATAATATAGAGCAATTAGATTATCCTCTTATATACAATAAGTACTCAATAATGGTAAATGTTTTAAAAGTTCATCATCTATGCATAAACCATTGTCACAGACAATGTGGTGAAGGCCTGAGGGGGCAAGGGTAGGATGGAGGGGGTCAATGGGGGAAAAAAGGGAACATCTGTAATACTGTCAACAATAATAAATTTAAAAATAAACTTCATTATCCAACAAACTAAGGTATATACTTTTCAAAGAAACCTTAGTATATTTTTAAAAATATATATATTCTTATTGATTTCAGAGAGGAAAGGGGAGGGAGAGATAGAAACATCAATGATGAGAGAGAATCATCGATCAGCTGCCTCCTGCACGCCCCCTACTGGGAATTGAGCCCGCAACGGGGCATGTGCCTGTCTTAAGGAACTGTGTTCATAAGTCCATGCTCAACCACTGAGCCACACTGGAATGGCGAAACTATAGTATCTTTATTTTGTATTATCTTCTTTTTATTATAGTTTTTTAAATTTCCTAATATAATCTTCCTACTTATGGAAATGTTAGAAATTCTCCTCTAATGGATATATAGATTCAATAAATCCCTATCAAAATCTAAGCAGTCTACTGCTTTTATTTTTTCAGAAATTGACAGCTGATTCTTAAAATTTATATGGAAACACAAACAAACCAGAATAGCCAAAATAATTTTTTAAAAGAATATAGTTGGGCCCTGACCCGTTTGGCTCAGTAGATAGAGCGTCAGCCTGCGGACTGAAGGGTCCCAGGTTCGATTCCGGTCAAGGGCATGTACCTTGGTTGCGGGCACTTTCCCACTAGGAGATGTGCAGGAGGCAGCTGATCGATGTTTCTCTCTCATCGATGTTTCTAACTCTGTATCCCTCTCCCTTCCTCTCTGTAAAAAATCAATAAAATTTTTTTTTAAAAAAAAGAATATAGTTGGGACTGGCTAGTGTGGCTCAGTAGTTGAGCACCGAATCAGGAGGTCACGGGTTCAATTCCCGGTCAGGGTACATGCCCAGTTTGCAGGTTCAATACCCAGTGTGGGGCATGCAAGAAGCAGCCAACAAATGCTTTTCTCTCATTGATGTTTCTCTCTCTTTCCCCCTCCCTTCAAAAGAAGGCCATAACAAGAGACAAAGAAGGTCACCATGTAATACTAAAAGGATAAATCCAACAAAAGGACATAACCTTGTAAACATATATGCACCAAACATTGGAGCACCTTAATATATAAAGAAAATATTGGCAGACATTAAGGGAGAGATTGACAGCTATATAGTCATAGTAGGGGATTTTAACACTCCACTGACATCAATAACTAGATCTTCCAGATAAAAAGTGAACAAGGCAATAGTAACCTTAAATGACACACTGGGTCAGATGGGTTTAATTTATATTTACGGAACATTACATCCCAAAGCAGCAGAATATACATTCTACTCAAGTGCACATAGGACATTCTCAAAGATAAACAAACAAACAAACAAAAATAAACCACATGTTAGGACACCAAATAAGTTTATAAATTCAAGAAGATTGAAATCACATAAAACATCTTCTCTGACCACAATGTTATGAAACTTGCTATCAATTACAACAACAAAAACCTGAAAAACATTCAAATACATGGAGGCTCATTGGTTGAGCATCAAGTTTGATTCTGGGTTGGGGCACATTGCCCAGGTTGCAAGCTCTGAACCCTGGAAGAGGGTGTGCATGGAGTGGCTAATCAAGATTCTCTCTCATCATTAATGTTTCTATCTCTCTCTCCCTCTCCATTCATCTCTGAAGTCAATATATATCTCCTATCTAATAATAGACAAACATGGTAATTAACCGTTCCTTCACTGCACCTCCCATTGGCTAATCAGCACGATATGCAAATTAACCCAACCAAGATGGCGGCTGGCAGCCACGCAGCTGAAGCGAGCAGGAGGCTTGCTTGCTCCAGTGATGGAGGAAGCCAAGGTTCCCCGCCTGCCGAGCCCGGCTCTGAGCTCCGAAAGCAACAAAGTTTCAATTATAGAAGCTAAACAAACCCCAGATACCTGCTTTCAGCAGGCCGTGGCCTCAGAGCTGGAGCGAGCAGGAGTGGCTCTCAGCTCCAGTGACGGCAACAAAGTTTCAATTATAGAAGGTAAATAAACCCCAGAATAAAAAAAGAAAAAGAAAAAAGGAGAGGCTGGGAGCTTCAGTCGCCGGCCAGCCTGAAAACGGCCCTCAGCCCCTCACCCAGACTGGCCAGGCACCCCAGTGGGGACCCCCACCCTGAAGGGGGTGTGACCAGCTGCAAACAGCCATCAGCCCCTCACCCAGGCTGGCCAGGCACCCCAGTGGGACCCCCACCCTGATCCAGCACACCCTTCAGGGCAAACCAGCCGGCCCCCACCCATGCACCAGGCCTCTATCCTATATAGTAAAAGGGTAATATGCAAACTGACCCTAACAGCAGAAAGACTGGGAATGACTGGTCACTATGACACATACTGACCACCAGGGGGCAGACGCTCAATGCAGGAGCTGCCCTCTGGTGGTCAGTGTGCTCCCACATGGGGGAGCTCTGCTCAGCCACAAGCCAGGCTGATGGCTGCCAGTACAGGGGTGGTGGTGGGAGCCTCTCCCGCCTCCTCAGCAGCGCTAAGGATGTCCAACTGCAGCTTAGGTCTGCTCCCCGCTGGCAAGTGGACATCCCCCGAGGGCTGCCGGGCTGCCAGAGGGATGTCTGACTGCCAGCTTAGGCCCGATCCCCCCGGGGAGCAGCCCTAAGCCAGCAGGTGGTCATCCCCCGAGGGGTCCCAGACTGCGAGAGGGCACAGGCCGGGCTGAGGGACCCCCCCCCCAGGGCACAAATTTTTAAATGCTTTTAGATTTTGCCCATTGAGTAAGATGTAGGCTTTGGGTTTGTTCTATGTGGTGGCCTTTATAATTTTTGTGCACTGGTCCTCTAATATACATATATGTATACACACGCATATGCCAACAAATTGGACGAGTTGGGCAAAATGGGTGAATTCCTAGAAACATACAATCTTCTAAAACTGAAACAGGAAGAGTCAGAAAACCTTAATAGACTGATTACAACTAATGAAATATTAGCAAACCAGATCTAGCAATACATTAAAAGGATTATATACCATGACCAAATAGAATTTATCCTGGGGATGCAAGATTGGTATAATATTTACAAATCAATAAATGTGATACATCACATAAACAAAATGAAGGATAAAAATCATATGATCATATCATTAGATGCAGAAAAAGCATTTGATAAAACCCAGCAACCATTTTGATAAAAACTCTTAGCAAAGTGGTAATAGAGAGATTATACCTCAACATAATAAAGGCCACCACATAGAACAAACCCAAAGCCTACATCTTACTCAATGGGCAAAATCTAAAAGCATTTCCCTTAAGATCAGGAACAAGACAAGGATGTCCACTTTCACCACTCTTATTCAACATTGCACTGGAAGTACTAGTCATAGCAGTCAGATGAGAAGAAATAAAAGGCATCCAAATTTGAAAGAAGAAAGTAAAACTATCATTATTTGCAGATGACATGATATTATACATAGAAAACCCTAAAGAGTCCACTAAAAACTGTAGATCTAATAAATGAATTTGGCAAGTAGCAAGATACAAATTAATATTCAAAAATCAATGGCTTTTTTAGGATTAAAAGTAATAAAAATTTTTATTTTAAAAGGTAAAAATTTATACATCCTTATATAAAAGAAATAACATTTTACCAATGTAAAACATCACAGAATTCAAATCACAGTTTGGATCTCCAAGATTGAAGTGTTGTATCCCATTAAGTAAAATGTGATCAGTTTTAAGATAAAAATTCCTCCTCTGGATATCCTGTTCTCAATCAAGTCTTTTTTTATCACCATCATCTCACACAGTAGGATAGCTGGCCGCGGTGGCGATTCCACAGTAGTTGTTCCGGTCTTTGGCCATCTTTACGTAGCCACTCTTGCCCCAAACTTCACCCCAGCTGTTTTTGACAATCCAATATTTATTGTTACTTGATTCTTCTTCTTTAAAGCCATAGCCAACCACCAGTATGCTATGATCTAGATCTACGCCGCTATAGTGCCGCTCATAATAAATGCCATCTTCATAGAACCGGAAGCTAAGATGGCTTGCATCTATAGCAACAGAGATGGGCCCCACGGTTGCCACTGCCTTCATGAGGGCACTCTCCTGCTCAGGGATGTCCACAAAGCCAGTGTCATTGGCAACAGAATCCTCAGACCTGTATTTGCAGGGTCCAACCTTTGCATGATATGGACAGGACTCCTCTGAGTTCAGGCATCCATTGGACTTAACATACTGGAAGGCATTATCCATTAGGCCACCATTGCAGCCCTCATTGCCTTCAGCCTGAAAGCAGTCCACAAGGTTCTGCTCACTCAGTTTTCCGGAACATCTGTTCTTCAAGGGCACCAGTTGCACTAACTGCCCAACAAGAACCACAGTGACTCAGGTTCTTCATGGGAGTTACATAGCCTTCTTCTCTCCAATCCACAGTTGGGGGGATTTCAGCAATGCACGGTTCCCGGAACACTCTCCTTTTCTTGTGCTTCTGGTTTTGATGGCCATTCATCACCTATATCAGTGGTCGGCAAACTGCGGCTCACCAGCCACATGCGGCTCTTTGGCCCCTTGAGTGTGGCCACGAAGTTTCAATCGCACTGTACGTGTGCGCCCACACGTGGTATTTTGTGGAAGAGCCATACTCAAGGGGCCGCAGTTTGCCGACCACTGACCTACGTGAATTCTGGTCATGTCACCAAAAGCATTCATTGCCAAGGTGAAGCTCTGTCTCCCTAGGTTGTATTCCTGGTTGTGCAGGTCAATCATTTTCATATTCTTCTCCCACACTGTTCTCCTCCATCCTTCTTCATTCAAGCCATATACTGTGTTGCCTTCCACCAGTGCCATCGTGCCTCTAAACTTCCATCAAGTTTTGGAGAAGCTGAAGCTATTCCTAAGTAAAGGGCAATCAAGAAGAATGAAGGATTCATGTTTCAAAACCTTCGGGGGCATAGCCGAGCAGGTGCAGTTAGCACGTGCTGGTCCAGGATCTCCCATCAGTGGCATTTTTATACACCAATAATGAACTATCAGAAAGATATTAAGAAAACAATGCAACCCTAGCTGATTTGGCTCAGTGAATAGAGCGTCAGCATGCGGACCTAGGTCCCAGGTTTGATTCCGGTCAAGGGCACATGCCCGGGTTGCGGGCTTGATCCCCAGTGGGGGACGTGCAGGAGGGAGCCAATCAATGATTTTCTCTCATCATTGATGTCTCTATCTCTCTTTCCCTCTCCCTTCCTCTCTGAAATCAATAAAGAGATCTTTTTTTAAAAAAAGAAAGAAAACAATCCAATTTACTATTGCAACAACAAAAAACGTAGGAATTTAACCAAGGAGATAAAAGACCTATACTCGGAAAATTATAAGACACTGAAGAAACTGAAAAGGATACAAATAAATGGAAACATACACTGTGCTCATATATAGGAAAAATCAACATCATTAAAATGTCCATAATACCCTAAGCAATCTATAACTCAATGCAATCCCTATCAAAATACCAATAGCATTTTTCACAGAACCAGATAAATAATCCTAAAATTTAGATGGAACCACAAAAGATGGCAAATAATAGCCACAGCAATCTTGAGAAAGAAGAACAAAGTTGGAGGTATCGAGACCTGATTGATATGAAACTATACTATAAGGCTCTAGTAATCAAAATAGCGTGGTAATGGTTTTAAAAACAGACACATAGATGAATGGAACAGAACAGAGAGCCCAGAAATAAACCCATGCCTATATGGTCAATTAATATTTGACAAAGGAGGCAAGAACATACAATAGAGTAAAGACAGTCTCTTTTAAAAATGGTGCTAAGGAAACTGAACAGATACATGCAAAAAAAATCAAACTAGACCACCAACTTACACCATACACAAGAATAAATTCAAAATGGGTTAAAGACTTAAATATAAGTCACATGACCATAAAAATCCTAGAAAACATAGGCGGTAAAATTTCAGGCATTTCTTGTAGGAATATTTTTAGTTCAGGAAAGGATGACTATGTATGATTGTTACACCATGGTAAATGTTATATGAGAAATTTGTAACTCCTACTGATTGCATTATTTACAAATATTTATATCTTATTTCTCCATGGGCAAGAGAAACAAAGGAAAAAATAAACAAATGGGACTAAACTATAAAGCTTTTGCACAGCAAAAGAAACCAACAGCAAAATGAGAAGGGAACCCACTGAATAGAACATATTTGCCAATTATACTTCTGACAAGGGCCTAATTTACAAAATATATAAAGAACTTATACAACTCAACATCAATACAAACAACCCAATTTAAAAATGGGCAAAGGACCTAAATAGAAACTTCTCCAGAGAACATACAGATGGCCAAGAGACATATGAAAAAAATGCTCAATGTGACTAATCATCAGAGAGATGCAAATTAAAACCACAATGAGATATCACCTCTCACCTGTCAGAATGGCTATCACTAATAAATAAACAAGTGCTGGCAAGGATGTGGAGAAAGGGAACCCTCATGCACTGCTGGTGGGAATGAAGACTGTAGCAGCCACTGTGGGAAACAAGTACTGGTATGTAGTTTCCTCAAAAAATTAAAAACGGAACTGCTGTTTGACTTGTGGGAATATACCCAAAGAAACCCAAAATACTAATTGGAAAGAATATGTGCACCCCTATGTTCACTGCAGTGTTATTTACAATTAGAGGCCCGGTGCACGTGAACCAGTGGGGTCCCTCAGCCTGGCCTGTGCCCTCTCGCAATCTGGGAACCCTCAGGGGATGTCAGACTGCGGGTTTCAGCCCGATCCCCGAAGGCCAATCCAAGGACCCCACCAGTGCATAAGTCCGTGCACCGGGCCTCTAGTATACATATAAGATCTTTGTTAATCTCTTCCCGCCCTCCCTTCTCCCCCCTTCCAAGATTCATCAGTCTGTTCCATGTTTCCATGCCTGTGCATTGAGTGTCTGCCTGGTGGTCAGTGTGCATCACAGCCACCGGTCAAACGGTCCAACAGTCACTTAGGCTTTATATAGATAGATAGCCAAGATCTGGAAAGAGCGCCAATGCCCATCAGTAGATGCCCACCAGTAGATGAGTGGATAAAAAAGCTGTGGTACATTTACATAATGGAATACTACTCAGCCATTAAAAAAAAAAGGAAATCTTACCTTTTCCAACAGCACAGATGGACCTAGAAATTATAATGCTAAGTGAAATAAGCCAAAGACAAATACCATATGATATGATCTCACTTATATTTGGAATCTAATGAACAAAATAAACTGACAAACAAATAAATAGAAACAGAGGCATGGATACACAAAACAGACTGACAGCTATCAGAGGGGACAGGGCGGGGGACTCTACATGGCACAGACACAGATAATAGTGTGGTACTAACCAGAGGGAAAGAGGGATGTAGGTAGGTGGAGGTGGACAAAGGGGGAGGGAAATGGGGACAGAAAAAGACTTTTCTTGCCAATGCGGGCACAATGCAGTGTGCACATGATTTTTTTGTTGTTGTTTTTAATTCTTTATTGTTTAAAGTATTACATATGTCTCTTTTTTCCCCCACTGACCTCTCTCCGGCCACTTCCACCCCCAGCACATGCCCTCACCCCCCTACTGTCTGGTACCATGGGTTATGATTATATACATGCATACAAGTCCTTTGGTTTGTGCATATGATGTTTTATTGAGTTGTACACTTGAAACATGTATGATTATGCAAACCAATGTCTCCCCAATAAATTCAACTTAAAAAAAAATAAGTACACGCAAAGTCACTTAAGAGATATAAAGTGCCGAAACCGGTTTGGCTCAGTGGATAGATCCTCGGCCTGCGGACTGAAAGGTCCCGGGTTCGATTCCGGTCAAGGGCATGTACCTGGGTTGTGGGCACATCCCCAGTGGGAGATGTGCAGGAGGCAGCTGATCGATGTTTCTCTCTCATCGATGTTTCTAACTCTCTATCTCTCTCCCTTCCTCTCTGTAAAAAATCAATAAAATATATTTTTTAAAAAATGTGTGGTTTCTCTCATCAGAGGTGTCACCAAGGGGCAGTACTCAGTGCCTCAGCTCATGCCACCAGCTGTGCCATGAATGGCCTCATATAAAGTGCCATGAGAGTTCAAGAAAAGATGATTACGTATGAGTGTTATACCATATTAAATGTTATGAGAAATTTGTAACTCCTACTGATTGCATTATTTACAAATATTTACATCTTTTTTTAAAATATATTTTATTAGCCCTGGCCGGTTTGGCTCAATGGATAGAGCATCGGCCTGCGGACTCAAGGGTCCCAGGTTCGATTCCGGTCAAGGGCATGTACCTTGGTTGCGGGCACATACCCAGTGGGGAGTGTGCAGGAGGCGGCTGATCAATGTTTCTCTCTCATCAATGTTTCTAACTCGCTATCCCTCTCCCTTCCTCTCTGTAAAAAAATCAATAAAATGTATATATTTTTTAAAAAAGGCTATATACACACATTCAACTGAGAGCTATATGCCAAACATTTTATATGCATGAGTGCTTTATATATCATTAACTCATTTAATCCTTTTATAACATAGACACTATTATAACCTCCATTTTACAGATAGAGCTTAAGTAACCCACCCAAGGTGACACAGCCAGAAATGGTAGAGCCAGGATTGGGATCCAAGAAGTTGAACTTCAAAAGTCCCACATCCTTAATTATTCCAACACTCTCTGAAGGCCTTCCAGTAAACCAGAGGCTCCTAAGACATAAAACCATGCTAACAGTGTGTTCCAAGCAGTATATTAATTTATTCAATCATTTATTTAGGTCAATATAAACTCTTAAATATTGATTTTATATTACAGATAATCCAGTGCTGCTTTGTTTATTCTGCTGCTCAAACTGTTCAAGTTTTGGCATTTGGGAGCTCTTTCAGTTGGCTCCTGTGCTCCTCTGACATAGCCTCATCAATGTGGGATTGTAGTTGTAGCGCTGGTGGTTGGAGTACTTCCTTACTTTCTGGCACTATAAGATGCTCCAGGCTCATCTTGCATATTTCTTGCCCCAGTCCTAGAATCAGCCATTTCTCGAACAAACTCTAGTTCCTTTTATTGGACAATGGCATTAAAAACCAAAAAGTGGGTACTGAGTATATTCCTGGGTTTCTTTCAACTTTCCATCTGGCAAGAGCACAGAAATATAACTGTATCTAAACCCACTGTGCATACATATCTATAAATATTTCAATATGTAAGCACCTATATCTGTATTAAGCTAAACATGGGTTCATATGCATGTCTCCAACTCTAATCCATTACCACATGGACCATTCTATCCTCCTCCCCTTGCTTATCTGTAAATTCCCACTCTAACAGTGAAAAGCCTGTCTCCCACGATCCATTTGCTTAATTACTCAATTACAGTATACATATATATCAGTATCAGAATTAACCTGTAGCTCTATGGGATACAATTTTATCAATTAGACAGCACTTATGTGCAGTGCCTTTTGTCTTAGATTCTACTCCTTTCCTAATTTACCTAGGTCAACACTACCATCCTTCCCCAGTAAGGCTGTTTCAGACATTTGTAATAGAATTAGATTCTCTGGTCACAGTTTGCATTCTTCCTTTCTGGGATCCCTGACCTCCTAAATGATTTTTGCTTGATTTGTACACATTAGAGTTTACTCTTTGCACTGGAAAGCCCTATTTGTTTTGACAAATGCATAATGTCATGTATCCACCATTACGATATCCAATAGAATAGTTTTATCAAGCAATATGTTAACAGAATTAAATCCTCTATGAAAGTAGCGTGGTTGGGTAGAAAGAGAAACTAAAGTCAAGCACTGTGAGTTTAATGCTACTGACAAGCCATAGATAGATTTTAGAAATATCAGCTATCCTATCCTCTCAGGGTCCCAACAGCCTTATTGTAAAATGAGGGGGTTCAATTAGATGATAATAACATACAGCATTTACTAAACACTATGTGTCAGAGATGGTGCTAAGCAATTCAGATAAATTATCTCATTTCTCACAATTCTACATATAATTGATACTGTTATTATCCCCCATTTAAAAGATGGAATTAAGGCTTAACATTAACTTCCACAAGATCATATAGCCTGGGAGTTGTAGAGTCAAGACTCTAGAGTAGGAGTCAGCACAGTATGGTCTAAAGTCAAATCTAGCCCACTGCCCATTTCTGTAAACCCTTAGCAGATAAGAATAGTTTTTACATTTTTAAATAATTGGGGGGGGGGGGGGGAGAATCTTATTTCTTGACACATGAAAATTACATAAAATTACAATTTCAGTGCCCAAAAAGTTTTATTGAAATACAGCCCCACTCATTCATTTATAAATTGACTATGGCTGCTTTCACACTACAATGGCAGAGTTGAGTAAGCTGCAACAGAGAAGACATAACCAGCAAAGCCTAAGATCTAGTATTTGACCCTTTACAGAAAAACTTTCCCAAACCCTACTCTAGAAGCCTGGCCTACAATTATATTCTAAGAATGATTCTTAAAAGGGTAAACTATCAAAACATCAGAACAACATCCTGGACAGAAATATTTTAAAGCCTGAACTAAAGACTTCTATGTTGCAAAACACCACCTTTTTATTTGAGCTATAGTCTTATTAAATAGGAAGATACTTCTATTCATATCTACTGTATTCATTATATAAAGACAGAGGTTATTGCATAATAACAATTTTATTGATGTATTTTTCTCTACCGTACCTAAAAAAAGATGAGATATTTTCTATTCCTAATAAAAATGGTTCTGAGTTCCATACTTTATAAATTAAAACTCTTGATTAAGCTCTTGATTAAACTGTCAAAATGAAATGGTACCTATAATTATAGCTAATACTTGCTCAGCACTATGTGTCAGGTACCATTCTCAGTACTAGTATGTATTCCTTGCTGTCTCCCAATTATCCTCTATGGAGTAGGTACTACTATTATCCTAATTTCAGAGATGAAGAAATTGAATAGCTATCCAGAGGTCACACAATTAATAAGATAAAGAGCCAAAATTTGAACACAGGTCATCTCACTCTAGGATCTAGAACAAGCATGTCAAACTCGCGGGCCACAACGAATATTTTTGCAGCCCAGCCAATATAATGGCATATAAGAAACATTTTAACAAAAATTTTGTAACTTAATTTTTACAATGTCCTGTTATACATAATTATTAATAACGAACTACAACTTTCGCTAGTGACTGATTACTATAATTGTGTTGCATTCATTTCCCTTACACGCCTTACAGGCAGGCGCACCATTTCTCTCCACTAATACTAGCAACAAATATTTTAGCAGCCGATTGCCATGTCATTAGCCTTGTACTGACATGTTTGGTGTGCACAACAGGAAATATTTCGCTTTCGGAGAACAAGAAAAATAGGTTTGCATTACGCTTATTAACTTGTGCAGTTATTCAGTGTCTGGTACGTTACTGCTCAAGAAAAAATATTATTTTTTATTAAAATGTTCTATTATTTATGTTGGCGATTACTTATTTAGTTCAACCCTTTGTATTCAGCACATCTCTATCAAAACAAACCTACATTTATATGAAAATTGAAGCTTTTGGGTTTTGTTTTGTTTTTGGCAGCACACATAAACTTAAACCTTGTTTATCTGGCCCGTGTTAGCCTCTGAGTTTGACATGCTTGATCTAGGAGGAGTTGTGTTATACTACACGGCCAGTGGATTACAATGCAGATTAGGGCCTTTAAACAAATGAAAAGAATGTCTTCATATATATATATTTTTTTAATATTTTTATTTCAGAGAGGAAAGGAGAGGGAGAGATAGAAACATCAATGATGAGAATCATCGATCGCCTGCCTCCTGCACTCCCCACACTGGGGATCCAGCCAGCATGTGCCCTGACCGGGAATTGAACCGTGACCCCCTGGTTCATAAGTCGACGCTCAACCACTGAACAACGCTGGCCAAGCTCAATATATTTTTTAAAAACCCTAAGTATGCCTGGATAGTGTGGTCACTAGTTCCATAAGCCCAGGTTTGAGGCTCCGTCCCTGGTGAGAGGTATGCAGTGGGCAGCCTATCAATGTTTCTCATTGATATTTCTATCTCTCTCTCCCTTTCCCTCCCTCTCTCTAAAAAGAAAATCAATAAAAATAAACAGAAAACCCTAAGTACTAGTAATTCATATCAGCACCTTAGAGAAACATTTAGGTTTATTATTCTCTATGGCACTTAGAATTTGCATAACTAGCCCTGGCCAGTTTGGCTCAGTGGATAGTGTCAACCTGCGGACTGAAAGGTCCCAGATTCGATTCCGGTCAAGGGCACATGTCCAGGTTGTGGGCTAGATCCCCAATAGGCAGCCAATCAAGGATTCTCTCTCATCATTGACATTCTATCTCTCTCTCCCTCTCCCTTCCTCTCTGAAAGCAATATATATTTTAAAAAAAGAATTTGCCTAACTGTGTTTATCTTTGCAGAACCCCTCAGTACTCCCCATACATATAGCTACAACTGTATTAATTCAGTGTACACCTTCAGAGTCTACCACAGTCCCTTGAGTGTGGCAGATGCTCAATAAATGGTTATTGGGAAGATCAAAAAGCATTCACTTGGTTTTCAATAAACATTTATTGAATGAATGAAAAGAACAAGGAGTTTCATAAACCAGCAGTCACCAATCTTTCAGACCCCGCGGACCACCAGTTGATGACCGCTGTCATAAACCATTAGGTACAAGTGTCATTAAATGTTTGTTAACCTGAAATGAACTAGGACTGGATCACAAATGTCTCTGGCTTTATAATCCTTAAATTATGCCTGGTCTGTTCTTAAGCCTTAACCACCTTCTGAGCTAATAAATTTCATAAACCACTCATTATTCAATCCCTGTCAAACTATATTCATCTTTCAAACTACTTCTAATTTTCCAGGATTATTATTCATGTTTTTTCCTAATTCAATACAATTTAATCATAGTCCATCTTAGTCTTCATCATTCCATTGTAGAGTCTAATTTCTTTATCTTCATACAACAGTCTCACCATTGCCTTCATCATTTATATTGCCATTTTCTGGAAACTCTCCTCCTAAATTTCTTCTTCCTTGAGGTATAATAATTAGAATCCACTCAATAGTTTAAGAGTAAGTGTATTGTGGTTTCATACCAAGATAATGCAGTCCATTTTTAAATTTTATTTTCCATAACTCTATTGGGAATGACTAACATTTTGTTGGCCTTTTGGGAACCATTCAGGCAACATTCTCAGAGATAAAATGACCAGTTGGCCTAGCATTCTTTTTACCATACTGATTGTCACTAGCCATTTTTCTGTTCATGTACAAAGATATGAGATTTACCCAGTTTATCCTACTTATCAACTAACTTCTTACCCTGAAAAGCTTAGTTGTCACACGCAAACCAAGGCATTTTATTTGTTCTTTTATAAGAAACTAGGGGCCCGGTGAACAAAGATTTGTATACTGGGGGTGGGTCCCTCAGCCCGACCTGCACCCTCTCCAATCTGAGAGCCCTCAGGGGAGCCCTCTATAATCTGGGAGTTTCTGTCTGTATTTGCAATCATATGAGCGAATTGTCTGAGACCCCCAACCCAGTTTAGTTTGTTGCTCACAGAATAATAGAGGCTTTTTTTTTTTCCTTTGCTTCATTGGTGGAGATTTCCTGGAAGTTTTAGGATATCTTCCCTTTCATTTTTCCTACACACTCTGATTTTACTTATGTCTCTCACCTTTGCTTTCCCTCCATCCCCCACCGCAACAGTAACTTGCTCCAGGCTCACTTTGCTCTAGTGTCTAGTACAGCAGCTGTCAACCTGTGGGTCGCGACCCCTTTGGGGGTCGAACAACCCTTTCACAGGGGTCGCCTAAATACATCCTACATATCAGATATTTACACGATTCATAACAGTAGCAAAATTACAGTTATGAAGTAGCAACGAAAATAATTTTATGGTTGGGGGTCACCACAACATGAGAAACTGTATTAAAGGGTCGCGGCATTAGGAAGGTTGAGAACCACTGGTCTAGCAGATCCGTCTGCCACCAGAACTACAATTCCCAGCATTCCTGGTGCTCCCCACGCTCTGGGCTTCCACTTCAGGTCCTGGGGCTGCCAAGAGAACTACTATTCCCAGAATTCCTGGTGCTCCCCCCCGCTCTTGGTTTTCCCTTCCTGCTCTGTCTCCGTCCCACGGCCTCCCACTCTGCCAAGTCCTCCAAGCTGCCAGCTCTCCCTCTCTGCTCTCCGTCTGGCGGCTTGGGGAGCCAAGTTCCCCAAGCCACTCCGCTCTCTGCTGGCTCTCCCGCTCTGCTCTCCGCCTGTGCCTATGTATGCAAATTAACCCGCCATCTTTGTTGGGTTAATTTGCATACTCACGTCTGATTGGCTGGTGAACATAGCGGAGGACGGTCAATTTACATGTTTCTCTTTTATTATATAGGGTAAGAATAGTTTTAGTGCCATTACCAAAAGGTGAACTCCACTTGAATACCCTAGGAAAGCCCTATATGCCATTCATGTCGTTCCCTCCTACTACATAATAGTTTCCCCTCATCTAAACAAAAACTAAATGGAAGCACTAGCAGTTGCCGAAGCAGGTCCGGAAGCTGCTGAGCGAGTCCGGAAGTTACCGAAAGAGAGCAGTGGGTAAGGGGGATAGCGGATGACATCGCAAGATTCCGGGAGGACGGGAGGACGGGATCCAAAAGCGTGTGATACAGGAGGGCCAAGGAGAACTCCCTGACTTTAAGGATGGAACCAAGGTTCATGTCTTACCCCGTCCCCTTAACCCCTCTGTGCGGCGTGCATGCGAGGCGGGAGGAGGCCTTAGGCAAGAGGTTGTGCATGCCTATAGAACAGCGGCCGGTGACCCTCCCTCCCGCTCACATGCAGAACTCGACGCTGATTGGTCTGAATTTAAGTCGGGGATGAATTTGGATGTGTCTGCCTCGCCCCCTGCCTTGGCTGGGTGGCTGTACTGGCCCGGGAGGTGGACTGGCAGGTTAGGGGAGTTTGACCTACATGCTTGCTTCTTGGACCCAGCGCTGGAGAAGAACCTGAGCTGGATACCTGGATCTGGGAGGGACCCTGGACTGGGGAAGAGCCCCTGGGGCCTCTGGGTTGCAAGGCTTCAGATCTTTTATAGATGAAGGGTGTTCTTAAAACACTTACCATAGACCAGCACCCATTGTTCAGATGGGAAAACTGAGGTTCCAGAGAACAGGCCCAGAGATCAGGTCTGCCAGATCAGAACCCTTAGGCAGCTTTCTGATTGGTCTACCTTGCATCGTTTAGGCAGATAAAGGCAGGGAAATAGAGCCTCCTACCTTCCTCCTCTGTACATCAAGGCCTCTCCTGCCTTCTCCTCCTCCACCCGCCCCCCGCTCCCCAACAACCTTTCCCAGATGCCACTTGTCTGTAAAGTATGGAACTTCCCTGGGGTAGCCCCCATGCCCAGCAGAGCAGTCATGCAGGACAGGTATATTGAGGGAAGGGCAAATCCTAGTCTGGCCCCATGTGAGTGCTCTGAGAACAGAGGGCAACTGCATAGCTCTAGTGATGATTTATTTTTTTCTTTTTTTTTCTTTTTCTTTTTAATTGTTTTATTGCTTAAAGTATTACAAAGAGTAAAAAAAAAAATAAATGTATATCACAGCACAGGGGTGGGGGCGGTCTACAGGGTGTCAATGGGGGAAAACAGGGGACATATGTAATACTTTCAACAATAAAGAATTATTTAAAAATAAATAAAAATAATGTATATCACAGCCTTTTTAAAAAATATATTTCATTGATTTTTTACAGAGAGGAAGGGAAAGGGATAGAGAGTTAGAAACATCGATGAGAGAGAAACATCAATCAGCTGCCTCCTGCACACCTCCTACTGGGGATGTGCCCGCAAGCAAGGTACATGCCCTTGACTGGAATGGAACCTGGGACCCTTCAGTCCGTCGGCCAATGCTCTATCCACTGAGCCAAACCAGTTAGGGCAATCACAGCCTTTGGTATGTTAATTTCTTCGAAGATGAAAATAAACTATCTTTCATCAATATAGTGTTTTATAGTTAATATGTCATTTAACTCAGAAGTGAAAATTATTATCCCGATTTTACAAATAAGGAGAACTGAAACTCAGAAAAAGTTCCGTTACTTACCCAGTGGCAAGCAGAACTCAAATTCAAGTCTTTTTATCTCCCAACCCAATGTCTCTCCATTATACTACCAGGTTTTTCCTTAAACTATCACTTGATCTCACTGTAAGAAGTCTTGGTCACGTTCTTGTGAACAAGTATTTAAGAATCAATAATCCTTCTTCTTATTATGGAAACCACTGGTTTCCCCATATGAAATAACTTAGTTACATGTGCAGGACTCTTTAGGGCAGAGACTCTAAAACTGTAAGTCTTGCCTTAGCCAGTGTGGCTAAGAGGTAGAGTATCAGCCCATGCAATGAAGGATCAAGGGTTCAATTCCCGGTCAAGAACACACACCAAGGTTGCAGGTTCAATCCCAGCCCCAGTAGCATGCTTGAGTATGGGAGGCAACTAATCAATGTGTCCTTTGGTGAGGATTAACAACAAACAAATAAACTATGAATCTTAAACTATGGGTGCATGAATTTGGATGGAAGAAATTTACATCCTTTTCATTAACCTATAGCTGAAATTAGCATTTCCTTCAATTCTGAATGTAGGCAGTACACCACAGCAGTATTAGCAGGACTATCACTAGTTGTTATTTAATTCAATAAAAGCAAATGTCTTACATCATAAATTTAAATATTTAAACTATATACATTTAAGTCATATTCTGAGAAGAGGTTCAAAGGCTTCTTTAGACTGCAAAGGAGTCCAGGGCACATAAAAATATGTAAGAATCCTGCTTGCTCTAGAGACTATTACAAAGGCTGTCAATCCTTGGTAGTGAAAGTTTATAAAGGCATGTCATAGTTTACTCACTCACTGTCCTCTAGTCCCTTAAAAATGTGAATAGCTTTTAGTCCCAATTATTTTTTTATATTTAAGTTGTCAACTACATTTAGTATTACTTATTTCCAACTTCTGACCTAACATATATGGAAATCTCTTATGTACTTATTAAGCACAGGCATTAAGCTTCTTTGTGACCAACTTTTCAATCCTAAGCAAGCCTACTGTATCATCATTAGCAAGTGAATCCAATGCTTCTCCAAGTGAATTTCTGACTTAATTAATGTACAGCCATGGTCTGAATATTTGTGTCCCACCCCAGGTTCACATATCCCCAAGTTAATGGTACCAGGAGGTAGGATCAGAGCCCTCATGATTAGTATTAGTGCCCATAAAATGTGTTTAAGATTAGCAACTATGTTCTCATCCTCTGCATGCTGCAGCCTAGCTTATCAAAGTTCTTATACTTAAGATGCAACTTTGAAACTTGTCATCAATTTCACTTATTTTCCTACAGAAACTCAAAGTTTCCTATTAACTCTATTTCATTTGCCCTCTCTAAAATTCACTGCATCCCAGTATTTATGTTTTGTGTGAACTTGTATGTTGACATGTTAAATCCCTAAGCCAGTTTTAACCTTCTTGTGGGCAGAAGATGTGTCTAGCAGTCCTTTCCTTGCTCTACGTCTATTCAAGTAACCAGTCAAAAGCTGTTATGACACCTTCCCTCAGAAGTAATAGGACAAACTCTCATTAAGTGAAATTGTATCACCAGTTTATGATCTGTCACATTTCCACCTTTGATGCACTCAAAATGTTTTTATTAGTCATAAACTTTTCTAATCACATTTGTGCTGTTAACAATTATTTCCTATCAAAAGACACATCTTTGAAACTTGGTTTGGATTCTTTTGAAATAAAAATGTAGAGGAAAAGAACACAGTAAACTAAATAATGGGATTTAATCCTTAAAAACAAATTCATTTTAGAATCTAGTAGGTATCCAACTTTTACCATATATAATAACCTCAAATTGTCATTTTATATGAAATACTTGTATATTTCAAGCACAAAACACAATCTGAATGAAATATTATTTGGCAATAAAAAGGAACAAAATTCTAATACACGCTACAACATAGATGAACTTTGAAAACATGTTAAGTGAAGGAAGCCAGTCACAAAAGTACACATGTGTGATTCCGTTTATACAAAATACCCAGAATAGGCAAATCTACAAAGACAGAAAATAGATTAGCTGCTAGTGGCTGTGGTAAGGAGGAATGAAGAGTGACTGCTAAAGGGGCTTCTTCTCGGTGTGATGAATCTGAGTGGTGATAGCTGTACAACTCCACAAGTATACTAAAAACCACAGAACTGTACACTTTGAAAGGGTGGGTTTCTAGATATGTAAAGTATATGTCAACAAAGCTGTTACTTTAAAAAATGAATTAAAAGCCACCGCTAGTAAACCACCATGAAAATTTCCTTGTGGGAAAGGAAATCATGCAAGTCGCTGATGAGGAAAAGTAAGCTGGTGACCAGTTCTGTTAGCGAGGTCAACCCCCTCATCCTCTCTCCCACTCTTACCAACAAGCACAGGAACATGAAACTGGGTAGTGTTTCAATCAAAAGAACCCGGTACAGTTGGCTATGAACTAAAACAGTGAGTGCCTTCTGAGGCTCTATCACTCCCAAACTGTAGGGGGCTTCTACCCTCGGTGATTACGGAAGTGGTAGTTCTCATCAGCAAGCTCAAGACGGAATGTCAAATAGGATGACATTTGCCTAAACACCCTAAGAAAGCCGACAAGACTAGGAGTGTCACCTACACACTCCCTAAATCCGCACGTGTTAGGCTGCCCCCACCTAACACCCACCAGCGGCATGCACCACAGACCCATACTCCAACTTACTCCCAGAAATTGACACACTCCCAAGCCCTTAGGTCTCGATTGCTTTGGATAGGTATAACCCTCACGGGGTTCCCACTCGAACCCAACCAGCCCTCGCCCTGCCCCACCCCACCCCCAACCCACACACGTGTTAGCCCGACACCGCCCCACCGGGTCCCACGTGCACCTGGTCTAACACACTCCCCACATGTGGGCGCCCCACGGGCTTCCTCGGCCGGCTGAGGTCACCGCGTGACCCCTGATCTCCAGAGGTCTGAGAGAGAAAGAACAAGGCCCAGGTCCCTGAGGTCCCAACCCTGCGGAGAGAGTTCACACCCATCCTCCCCATTAAGCCCAACAAATCCGAGGGCCGGGGGCGACGGCCCCTTTAAGACGCGGCCCAGTCGTCGCCCGCAGAGAGGGGCGCAACGGGGCCTACACGACCCCCACTCCGTTC
>NW_005354718.1:2138137-2144969 GCF_000412655.1 Myotis brandtii
TCACGGCCTCGAGCAGCTCGCACCCCGCCGCTGCCGCCTGACGCCCCGCGTGGACCGGGGTTCGGGGGGAGACCCTGATCCATGCCATCTGAGTGCAGATTGGTCGGGGCTGGGACTGGCGAAGATTGCCGAAAGGCGGCGGGGAGGAGGAGAAGGATGTCGTCGCTAGAGTGAGCAAGCAGATCTCGCGGGAGTAAATGTCGCGAGACTTCTCCAGGCCTGCAACCGCTGAAGAAAGGTTACTTTTCCCGGAAGTAACGTCAATCGTAACGGCCCGGGATCCTGGGAATATTCGTTCCCGCAGGCAGGAGAGAGAGAGGGAGGTGGTGATGAGTGTGTTAAAGGTTACGGAACACTGAGAAGATCCGTTTGAAAGGATAGGTTCGGATGTGATATTTTAACCTGTTTCTGGCCCCTTGGGGCAGGGTTTGACCTCGTCGGGGAGGTGCCCGCTGTGTAGAGCACTCTCATACAGTAGTTTGGGTCTCTAGGCTCAGACCAAGACCGCTATCCTGTGACATATAGGCTGTGACATAGATGTCTAAGTGAGAGTTTAGGATTCAGGGACTTGGGAACACACAGCCTGTCGCTCAATGAGCCTCTGAAAAAAGGAATAATTGATTTGTCTGTACCGTCTCCATAGTGTTAGCCCCACGCTACTAATGTTTACTAAACTCAGTTACCAGGATCTGTCATGAGGAGGGCCTGCTGTATATATAGCCTAAAAGCAGCTAAGGATTCGAACTTGCCAAAGTTAACGATGCTATTTCAGTTCCTTAGGGCCTCGAGCTTTTTTTTTTTTTTTTTAATATATTTTATTGAATTTTTTACAGGGAGGAAGGGAAAGGATAGAGAGTTAGAAGAATCGATGAGAGAGAAACATCCATCAGCTGCCTCCTGCACACCCCGCACTGGGGATGTGCCCGCAACCAAGGTACATGCCCCTGACCATGATCGAACCTGGGACCCCTCAGTCCGAAGGCCGATGCTCTCTCCCCTGAGCCAAACCGGTCAGGGCCGGGTCTCGAGCTTTTTAATTCATTTCAACCTAGCCCTTAGTATCTCAGCAGAACAGCATTTGCTTAAGGTCATTAAGTAGACTTACTGCGCTAAATTCACTGGACTTAAAAAAGTTAACTTTGCTCCAAGGCAAAATACTATCCTTTGTGTAAGAAAGAAGGGAGCATAAGAAAACATCTGCTCATTGATGCAAAAGAAACACAAGAATAAACCATAAATTAAAATGACTGATTTCCTAATGGGAAGGGTGGGGAAAGGGGGAGGAATTGGGAACAAGGTAGAGGGTTGATGAGGGATTGGTAAAGATTTTTGTATTGGACTGAATCTTAAAATCATAGTTAATGTTTCATATACCTTCCAAAATGAACTGCAACCAAGTAGTATAATATATGAGTAACGGTGAAGCTGTCCGTTTGGAGTATAGACCAAAAGGGAAGAGTAAAAGGAAAAAAATAAGTTAGACAGGGACCAAATTGTAGTTTTTTTAAAGTTCAAATGTAGGTTGTTTTCGTTTCCTATTACTGTGCTAACAAATTAACACAACAAGTGGCTTAAAAATAACAATTTATTATCTTAGAGTTCTGTAGGTCAGAAGCTTAATACTAGTCTCACTGGACTAAAATCCAGGTGTTGGCAGGGCTCTGGGTAAGAATTTAGCTCCTTTTCCAGCTTTCAAAGGCTGCTCTGGTTTCTGGCTGCCTTCTTCCAACTTTAATGGAAGGTTTGGTCCATCTCACATATCTGACCAATCTTACCTTTTAAGGATCCTTGTAAAAAAATTTTTTTGTTTTTAAGGACCCTTGCAATTACATCAGGGCCCAACCAGATAATCCAGGAAAATCTCCCCATTTTAAAATCAAGTGATTAGCAATCTTAAATCCACCTGCAACCTGACTTTCCCTTTGCCTTGAAACTTAACATAGGACTTAACAATAGGACTTGAAACTTAACAATAGGACTCACAGGTCCTATTGATACCCTTGGAGGTGGGGGTAGAAAGGCACTATTCTACTCTCCACATCTGTCATAGAACTTCTGACATACAACTCATTACATCTTTGATCTATAACTTTCATGCTAAAATCCAGTTTTTTCCAATCTCTAATACAGTCATGAATTCATTTTTTAAAAAGATTTTTAATAGATTTTTAGAGAGAGAGGAAGGGAGATGGGGAGAGAAACACCGATATGAAAGTGAAACATGGATCAGTGGGTGCCTCCTGCATGCCCCCCCCCCCCCCCCCCCCCGCCATCAGGAATTGAGCCCACAACCCGGGCAGGTGCCTTGAAACCAGCAACCTTTCAGTGCATGGGATGACACCCAACCAACACCTGCCAGGGCCAGTCTTGCATTCTTGATTTAAAATCTTTGTACACAAAAGAAAACACACACACACAAATCTTTGTACATTCTTTGCCTTAGAACAGTGATTTTTCAACCAGTGTGCTGCAATAATTTTTAAAACATGCACTACCTGACTATTTAATCAGAGGCACTGACCTCTTTTCCCTTAGTTTGTTAAAAAAAAAAAAAATGGTAACAGCCAACACAACAATAGCCATCCAGTGTGAATGAATCAAAATTATACCTTTTTTGTCAAATCAGCAAAAAATATATATTTTGGTGTGCCACAGAATTTTAGTAACTAGTTTGTGTGTGCCATGAGCTGAAAAACATTGAAAATTGCTGCCTTAGAGATTTAGTAGATCATATAAGATTTAACCCACAATTTCTTTGTAGTTTGGATTTCAATTGGGATTTGTTTCCCAGAAATATCTTGATTTTATTTTACACTTCATTGTAACATATTCTGTTTTCTATCCAAAAAGAGGAGTCACTTGGGCTTTATTTAACTATTGTTCAGAATCATTCCATATATCATATTTAATTTTAATGTTTAAAGTACATAAAAAAACAAACCTATTATTTAATGATCATTTTGAGGAAACTTTGTGTGGTTTACTTAGGTTATATACATTATTTTTTAAAACAAAGTAATAAAACTAAATACCACAATATGTGGGGGGAGACCCAAAACTGAATACAAGCACTAAGGAATGAACAATATTACAAATAAGTAAGACAGCCACTCTGCAGGAGTGCAGAAGAAAATAAGTCACCCAAGTAACTGAGGGAAATAGCATCTTGGCTGGATCCCTAAAAATAAAACCAACTGATCTGTACATAAATGCCCTGATCCACATACTAAGTGTTTGGGGGAATCAGGGGAGATGTAAGCAACTTGAAACCACTTATGTGCGTGCTGGTTAAAATATATTGTAGATCATGAGCTGGGTTTCTCATTGTTGGAGAAAAAAAGTTTTTAAGGAAAGGGGGAAAGCTAAAATGAAGCCTAAGGTGTTGGACTGGAATCTGGTTGATTCTTGTATGTGCCCTACCAGGGATCAAACCCACAACCTTGACATATGGGGATCACGTACTACTGAGTACCTGATCAGGGCCTTGTTTTTTTATTAATAAAACATTACAAATATAGTTGATGCTGCCTATATAGCCCTTTTGTATCCCATTTCCCCTCTCTCCTCACTCCCAGAGGTAACCACTATCCTGAATTTATTATTAGCAATATCCTTCCATGTTTTGTACATCCATAAAAACAACACTACACATATCTATCTTCACTTGCTCTTTTCAGTCAACATGATTTTGAGATTTATTCATGTTAATGTGTATATAATTTATTTTATATTTTTAAATTTGGAGGGTGGCTTCAGATTCACAAAATTGGATTAATTATAATCTTTAGTTCATGACATATCAGAGGTCTGTCAATGGCTCCTTTTTTATTAAGCTTACTTTTAATATTGTAATTAGCACTTGCAAACTCATTATAAAAAACAACATCTAAGTCCTGGACAATAAGTTGTGTTTAACCATAAAACATCCCAAAATTCCACCTCCTGCCTCCTGCCTCATTCTGGGAAAACAATCTTTATGATCATGGTATCTCCCCTGCCAGGTAAGTATGGAATTTGTACTTTTATTTATTACTTAAATATGTTTTTATTAATTTTTTTTTAGACATAGAGGGAGAGGGGGAGAGAGAGAGAAACATCGATGTGAAAAAGACAAATCAATTGGTTGCCTCCTGCATACACCCCAACTGGGGCCTAGAAAGGAGCCTGCAACTGAGGTATGTGCTCTTGACCAGAATCAAACCCCAGAACCCTTCAGTCTGCGGGCAAACTCTTCTATCCACTGAGCCAAATCAGCCTGGGCAGAGTTTGTACTTTATTTTTTTTTAAATATATTTTATTGATTTTTTACAGAGAGGAAGGGAGAGAGATAGAGAGTCAGAAACATCGATGAGAGAGAAACATCGATCAGCTGCCTCCTGCACACTCCCTACTGGAGATGTGCCCGCAACCCAGGTACATGCCCTTGACCGGAATCGAACCTGGGACCCTTCAGTCCGCAGGCCAATGCTCTATCCACTGAGCCAAACCGGTTTTGGCGAGTTTGTACTTTTAAAAATAGATTTATTGGTATATAACTCACATACCAAAAATCCACCTATTTAAAAGTATATAATTAAGTTGTTTTTAGTTGTGCAAATCACCATTATCTAATTTTAGAACATTTTCATCATTCCAAAAAGAAACACCCATATTCATTAGCTTCACTCCCCATTCCCAACCCACCTCTACCTCAAATCTTTCTGTCTCTAGATATTATTTCATTAATTTTTAATGTAGTATAATAGTATTTTGTTTATGACACAGCTTATTTATCCACTATCCCACTGATGGACATTTGGGTTATTTTCCAGGTTTTGCAGTTATGACTAGCAATGTTTTGAATAGTCTTGTATCTGCATTCTCATATATGTATTATATACATAATAGTAGCCTTATAGAATAATGGGTATGCAAGTGGTCAAGTACAGAAAATAATTAACACTATTTGGGAACTATATTCTGAAGTAGTTGTGCAAATTTACACTCTCACCAGCAATAAAAAAAAAAGAGAGATCCTATGGACTAATTGCTCTCCAAAATTTTGTAATGATCACTTACTAGTATAATGTTGAATATCTCTTCAAATGTTTATTGATCATTTGTGTTGCTCTTCTTTGATATTGTTTTTCATGCCTTTTGCCTGTGTTTGTATTGGTTTTGTGTGTGTGTGTGATTTTCTAATTGATTTGTAAGTGTTCTTAATTTATTCTTTTTAAAATTTTTATTAATCCTCACCCGAGGATGTTTTTTCTATTGATTTTTTTTTTTTAGAGAGAATAGAAGGGGGAGGGAGGAAGGAGGAGAGAGAGAGAGAGAGAGAGAGAGAGACATCAGTTGGTTGCCTCCCATGAGAGCCCTGACTGAACCTGCAACTCAGGTCCCTGCCCTCGACAAGAAATCGAACCTGAGACCCTTTGGTGCGTGAGCCGAAGCTATAACCACCAAACGCACCGGCCAGGGCTTAATTTATTGTTGATACAAATCTTTGCTAGGTTTGTCTATTGTGAATATCTTCCCCCAGTTTGCTAGTTATCTTTTCACTATAGTATTCTTTTAAAAGAAAAAAAAATTCTAATAATCAAATTTATCAATATTTTCTTCTATATTAAATGTTTTTAGTATTTTCCTTAAGATATTTTTCTCTATACCATCTCTTTAAAAAATCCATCAATATTTTGTTACTAAGAGCTTTAATAATTTTAACATTTAGATATTTAATCCAATTGGCATTTTTAAATATGTTGTAAAGTAAGAATCCAATTACATCTTTTCCCATATAGAGATCCATTTTTTCCAAATCCGTTTATTGAACAGCTGGTCCTTCCTTTCCCACTGCTCTGACATGCGATTTGTTTTTTATTGAAGTTCTACAGTGTGGTGGTCTGTTTCTGGACTCTATTCTATTCCACTGGTCACTTTGTCTGTCCCTGTGCCAATGCTGCATTGACTTAATTACCACAATTTCCAAATAAATTCTGATTCCTGGTAGGCAAGTCCCTTTCCCTTCTTCAGAAATGTTTGACTATTTTTGGTCCTTTACTCTTCCATTTAAATTTTAGTATCATCTTATAAATTTTAATGAAAAATATGATTGGTATTTTAATTGTTTCTCATTGAATCCATGATCAAATGAAAGGGAATTGATGCTCCATGACATTTACTAGTAATCTTCCTATCTAGATCCTTTTTACTACCACTTAATAACATTTTATAGTTTTTCCTATACAGTATAGAAACCTTAGACCATTTTTGTTAGATTTATTCCTAATTACTTTAGATTCTCAAATATTGTTTTTGTTATATATCAATAAACAAATTGTAAGATTTGTCTTATCTTCTATGATGTACAGCTCTCTTATGTAGCTGCTGAAGTGGTTGAGCGTCAAACCAGGAGGTCACGGTTTGATTCCTGGTCAGGGCACATACCCGGGTTGTGGGTTCGATCCCCAATAGGGAGTGTGCAGGAGGCAGCTGATCAATGATTCTCTCTCATTATTGATGTTTCTCTCTCTCTCCCTCCCCCTTCCTCTCTGAAATCAATAAAAATATATTTTAAAAATATATATTAAGCCCACAATCACAAATCCAGTCATCAGTAAATCCAAGCCTTGACTCAAGTTCTCTGAATGTTTTTTTGTGTGTTTTCTTTTTCTGATTAACCAAGTGTTGTTTTTTTTAAATTAAATCTTTATTGTTCAGATTACATTTGTTCCTCTTTTTTTTCCCCCCCTAACTCCCCTCCTCCCAGTTCCTGCCCCACCCTCCGCCCTCACTCCCCACCCCCTGTCCTCATCCATAGGTGCACGATTTTTGTCCAGTCTCTTCCCGCATC
>NW_005354718.1:2145091-2145394 GCF_000412655.1 Myotis brandtii
TAGATTCACTTGGTAGATGCATGTTTGTTGTTCATAATTTGTATCTTTACCTTTTTCTTCTTCTTCCTCTTCTTAAAGGATACCTTTCAGCAGCACATATAATACTGGTTTGGTGGTGATGAACTCCTTTAGCTTTTTCTTGTCTGTGAAACTTTTTATCTGCCCTTCCATTCTAAATGATAGCTTTGCTGGGTAGAGTAATCTTGGTTATAGGTCCTTGGTATTTATCACTTTGAATATTTCTTGCCACTCCCTTCTGGCCTGCAAAGTTTCTGTTGAGAAATCAGCTGACAGTCGTATGGG
>NW_005354718.1:2146724-2147273 GCF_000412655.1 Myotis brandtii
GCACCTCCGCACCTTAGTATTTCACCTCCGCACTGCGCCTCCTCTGAGTCTCGGTATGGATTTCTCTTTACTTCTAGTTGTAGAATCTCTCCTCAGCCAGCCTTCCTGTGGTTCTGGGTGATGTCCGTTCCGTCTTTTAGTTGTATTGGCGTTAACCTATGCCGCCATCTTGTTTCCTCTCTGAATGTTTATTCCATGTTCTTTCCACTATATCACAATACTTGAAAGAAAATTAGAGCATCTTGATGAAGAGTTCTGAAGCACAAGTTGAGGATTTTTAACTCCTTGGAGCATGCTGGAATTTAAAACATAGTAGGTAAAATAGGCAAAGTACAAAGAAAATAAATTAGACATATTCAGTGGTAATGACAACAGATCCTTTTAAGTTGGAGTAAGAAGCCTGGCAAAGAGGATGTAATAAAGATAAATTTATCCATGAGTGTATAAAACATGGCCTACAGCCCAGCCAGCATGGCTCAGTGGTTGAGTATTGACCTATGAACCAGGTTCAATTCCTAGTCAGGGCACATGCCCAGGGTTGCAGGCTCG
>NW_005354718.1:2147370-2154700 GCF_000412655.1 Myotis brandtii
CCTTCCTCTCTGAAATCAATTAAAAAATATATATTTTAAAAAATAAAAATAAAACATGGCCTACACAAAGTTTTAAAATAGTTTTACATGTTTAGCTTCTTTTCTCCATTGTGGTTATTTTATAACTAGAGGCCCAGTGCACAAAAATTTGTGCACTCGGGGGGCGGGGGAGGGAGGGGGTCCCCCAGCCCGGCCTGTGCCCTCTCGCAGTCTGGGACCCCTCGGGAGATAACGACCTGCTGGCTTAGCCTGCTCCCGGGTGGCAGAGGGCAGGCCCAATCCCTAAGTGCAGCCCCTGGTCAGGCTCAGAGCAGGGCCGATTGGGGAGTTGGGGCACCGCCCCCTGTCATGCACAGAGCAGGGCGGATCGGGAGGTTGCGATGCCACCCTCAGTCACGCTCAGGGTAGGGCCGATTGGGGGGTTGGGGCACCGCCCCCTGTCACACTCAAGGCAGGGTCGATGGGGAGGTTGCGGCGCCACCCCCTGTCACGCACAGAGCAGGGCCAATCAGGGGGTTGGGCACTGCCCCCTGTCATGCACAGAGCAGGGCGGATTGGGAGGTTGCGATGCCACCCTCAGTCACGCTCAGGGTAGGGCCGATTGGGGGGTTGGGGCACCGCCCCCTGTCACACTCAAGGCAGGGTCGATGGGGAGGTTGCGGCGCCAACCCCTGTCACGCACAGAGCAGGGCCAATCAGGGGGTTGGGGCACTGCCCCCTGTCACTCACAGAGCAGGGCCAATCAGGGGTTTGGGGCGCTGCCCCCTGTCACTCACAGAGCAGGGCCCATCAGGGCGGTTGGGGCTCCGTACCCTGTCACGCACAGAGCAGGGACACACCCTTCAGGGTGGGGGTCCCCACTGGGGTGCCTGGCCAGCCTGGATGAGGGGATGATGGCTGTTTGCAGCTGGTCACACACCCTTCAGGGTGGGGGTCCCCACTGGGGTGCCTGGCCAGCCTGGATGAGGGGATGATGGCTGTTTGCAGCTGGTCACACACCCTTCAGGGTGGGGGTCCCCACTGGGGTGCCTGGCCAGCCTGGATGAGGGGATGATGGCTGTTTGCAGCTGGTCACACCCCCTTCAGGGTGGGGGTCCCCACTGGGGTGCCTGGCCAGCCTGGATGAGGGGATGATGGCTGTTTGCAGCTGGTCACACCCCCTTCAGGGTGGGGGTCCCCACTGGGGTGCCTGGCCAGCCTGGATGAGGGGATGATTGCTGTTTGCCGCTGGTCACACCCCCTTCAGGGTGGGGGTCCCCACTGGGGTGCCTGGCCAGTCTGGGTGAGGGGCTGAGGGCTGCTTTCAGGCTGGCGGTTGTTGACTGAAGCTCCCAACTGCTCCTTTTTTTTCTCTTTTTTTATTTTATTCTGGGCCAGCTTTAGCTCTGGCTCTAGCTCTGAGGCTTCGTATCTGGTTTGTTTGCCATTCTATAATCGAAACAATGTATAACTTCAGCTCTGAGATCCCGGCAGGTTGAAAGCTGGTTTCTAGGGTTTTGTTTAGCTTCTTATTTACAACATAGTACATAGTTGATTAGATTTGCAACTCAGAGGCCGGCAAGTGAGGCGGGGAACGTTGGAGTCTGCAGTCACTGAAGCAAGGAAGCCTCATGTTCGCTTCCAGCTGCCTGGCTGCCGGCCGCCATCTTGGCTGACAGTTAATTTGCATAAGGATATGCTGATTAGCCAATGGGAAAGGTAGCGGTCGTACGCCAATTACCATGTTTCTCTTTTATTAGTGTAGATAGAGAAGATGTGACAAAGAGTAACATTGTTATGAGGAGGGATTTAAGTATTTTTAGAAAAATAATTTTGAATATTGCCTTAGAGGTAGGTGCAGTGAATACTTCTGATGCTGCTAATATCTTACATGTGGTTTGAGCTTTCCTATACCTAATCTGAAGTGGAAGGCCTCAGTGTCTAACTTGAAGGTGGAAGAATATGGTTGTTTAGGGCTGGGAAGGATTGAGCTAGAGGAGCTAATAACTAAAGGGTATGGAGTCTCCTTTTGAGGTGATAAAATGTTCCAAAAACTAATGGTGGTGATAGTTGCACATATCTGTGAACATACTAAAACTGTTGAACTAACACTTTCAATAGGTGACTTGCATGGTTGTGAATTATATCTCAATAAATCTATAAAAAAAGAAAAAGAACTTGAAGACCAGATCTCCCTAGCACCCTCTTTTTTTCCCTAGACAATGCTAAAACAATAACAACAAAAACCCCTAAAGGTCTGGAGGTTTTCTTAAATTAATCTGATAGTGGATATGTTCACCTTTTAGCTGTTCAGGATAACCCCCAGTATGGTTATCACTGAAATCCAATAGAAAGTGATAATAGGATAGCCCAGATGTCAGTTCTAGCCCAAATCTAAAGGTTCTGTCAGGCTGGGAGAGTGTCCTTCAGTTGGTCCCTAGCAACCCTGCCTGTTTGTACGTGTCCCACGGCCTATCTTAATTTAACTTCATACTCCATAAGTCTGACCCATACCTGGGTAGATGCTGGGGACAGAATGAATAACTACTCACCCATCTCTTCTCTTTGCAAATGCTGTATGCCTGGGGAATGTTGTGTGTCAGATCCATCAAAGGGGAGGCGCCAGTTTGACTTCATGCCGGTGCTAGAAGCAGCATAACTAGAAGGCTCGAGCTGAATGATGCACAATGGACTCTGGAGGAGAGGAGGGGTTCCTTGTCTAGTTTAAAAGCAAGAGACAAACCCAAGCACAGGTTCTAGGTTGTTTCTACCACCAGCCCATTTTCTTTCCCTCTGTCAGCAGAGGAGTGGGCAGGGTGTTGAAGAGTTTCTATGTGCTTGTTCCCCCTTGACATGTGCTCAAGGCAAGTCTCAAGACCGCCTACTCCAAGAGGACCAAACCCAGCTAGCCCTTAACAGGTTCGCTCTGTCTATGAAACGCGTGGAACATTCAGGCAGTTTTCCAGCATCCTCTCTACCATCAAGTCTTAAAATCCTCTCTGGTTTTCAGGCTCTTCCCTCCCCTAGAAAGAGAGGGCAGTGCCAAGTCCTACCTTTACCTGGGGAGACAGCTTGTTCAACTTTAGTCAACAACACACTTTTTTTTTAATGTTTCAAGAAAAATGATTTTAAGTATAATAATGTTACATGCAATAAACATTAATATTTCAAGGAAAAAAGATTTTATTTTATTGGTACATTTATTAAAAATATAGACTAATGGTCCTGTGCTTAAATGTTGTTGTGGATGTGTGCTGGCTTCCATAAAACAACTAGTCATAAGGAGCTCTTCAACATATACTAGTACACTCCTGATAGAAGTAAAAAGGTCACTAGAAATGACTGACAAGGCAGGGCCACTGTAGACATAATCCCCTTATATAATTAATTGCTAGAAAATGGAGTTTGACATTATTTACAACTAGAGGCCCGGTGCACGAAATTCGTGCACTGGGGGGGGGGGTTCCCTCAGCCCAGCCTGCCCCTCTCACAGTCCAGGAGCCCTCAGTGGATGTCCTGCTGATGGCCACAGTCTGGCAGCGGAGGCTCGGAGCAGGCATCCTGTGTGTGTGTGCTTCCGAACTGAGGGCACTGTCTCAGAAACTCAACAAGGACAACCATCAGTGCAGGAAGCAAAATGTGGGTTCAGTGAGGACTATTTTGTCTGTCCAGAGAGAGGGACCCACTGGGGAAGAAGAGGAGCCCCTGTTGCTGCAGAGGCCGGAGAGAGCACAGACTCTGGAGGAGCTAGAGGAACTGAGCAAAGAAGGATGCTTTCAAAATGAGGAGCTTTCCATTAGAAGGGCAGCAGTTGGAGAGGAATAATCAGCCTAATGCTCCCAAGAAGAAAACGAAGGAACAAATGATTGACCTACAGAACATCCTAACCACAAATCACCTTCCATGAAGTCCTCGGCTGTCCCCACGATAGAGGAGTTGGAAGATGAACAGGAGAGAGAGCAAAGGAAATGATAAAGGAAGCGTTTGCTGGTGATGATGTCACCAGAGATTTCTTGAAAGAGGAGAAACTGTGGAGGCGAGTAAGCCAAAGGACGTGGACCTGACTCTGCCTGGTGGGGCCAGGGGGCGGTGTGGGCCTGAAGCCCAGTGCCAAGAAGAGACGCCGGTTTCTCATTGAAGCACCTGAAGGTCCTCCAAGAAAAGACAAGAATTTACCAAATGTGATTATCAATGAGAAGCGAAACATCCATGCAGCAGCTCACCAGGTGCGGGTGCTTCCATATCCATTTACCCACCATCAGCAATTTGAGAGGACCATCCAGACCCCTCTAGGATCTACATGGAACACCCAGAGAGCCTCCCAAAAGCTGACTACACCCAAGGTTGTCACCAAGCCAGGGTGGGTCCCTCTCTCTGGACAGACAAAATAGTCCCCGCTGAACCCACGTTTTGCTTCCTGCACTGATGGTTGTCCTTGTTGAGTTTCTGAGACAGTGCCCTCAGTTCGGAAGCACCTCCTGGGTACTAGAATCTTTTGTTTCTTGTCTCCCCACTGGCTTGGCATCCTGGTTGAGCCCTGACTTTTTCCTAAGCGATCGCCTTTCCTCAAATTCTTTCAACAAAATTTCTTCCTCACTTTCAGAAGCCTCGTTGGCCATTGGCTCTGGAAGTTGTTCAGGGTCCTTCTGGATTTCAGCCTCTTTTGCGTCACCAGAGTGATTCCTGACCATCCAGGGGTTCGGTCCATCTGCAGTCATGTGTGCCTCATTCACCGCATCAGGGACAAGGAGATCACCCTCTTCTTCCTCATCTCCCTCCTCTTCCTCACTCTCAAAGGCCACCTGGACTTTCTGCATTAGTTCTTTGTTCCTGGCCAACTGATCCTGCATAGCCTGGCAAGCCTCCAGGTCATATTTGGCCATAATTGCCTTTGACTTTGCCCATTTTCCACTGTTCTGGTGCTTAAGGCTCATTCACTCCATCATTCTGGCCTTTTCGAGTTTTTTCCAGTTCCTCCAGCGCAGCAGCAGGATTGGTCTTCCGCAGCTTCTCAAACTCTTTTAGGGCTTTCTTGGCCGTTCCTTTCTTCAGAACTCTGTGATACTTTTTGCTTTTGATTTTCTTCTCTCTTCGAGCCCTGGCCTCATAGTAAGACTGCAGGGCCCGGGCCCTCTGAAGCTCTGCTCGGCGCATCTTAGCCTCTTCCAGGCTCATGGCTTTGAGAGAGGCCTTTTCCACAAGAGTCAGTAAAGGGTCTGTCACTGGCTGCTTGTTCTTACAAAGGAGGTTAAAAATCTCCTGCTCCAGGGGTGTTCTTGCCTTCCAGCCAATTGAGCACATGCTCAATGGGAGCGACGGCTGACTGCTCCTTCATCAGGGGGGAAACCAGCTGTTCTGCTTGTCGGTTCTTCTGAACGATGGGGTCCCATATGGAGAGTGTCTGTGAGGTTTTATTGAATGCCACTTCTCTGTGGATCCCCTCAACCTCTTCTTTGTTAAGGGGTAGCTCCACAGTCTTCTTTGATTTGACTCTATTCAGTTGCTTTTTCACAGTGGCCAATGAGGATGAAGTTTTAAAGGGCTCAAGCAGAACTGAAAGGACTAGCCTTTCTCCTGATCCTTCAGAACTGACCATGAATTCTGACACCTTCAGACTAGCCTCAGATCTCTCAGCCAATTTCTGCCTATTCTTTCCATCAAGGGACCTGATTGCTTCCAGAAGCTTTTGATGCTTTCACTCTCCACTACCAGCCCCCTCATCTTCACTGGTGCTTGAGGGGTAATCATTTGGCAAATCTTCTAGTTCTTCCTGTTCCCTTAGAGCCAGAAGGCTCTTCGCAGCCCGAACCCCGCTCATCTCAGCCATCTGTCCCTCACATGGACCAGGAGCAGAAGCTAAAAGCTTGTCGTTGTTTTTTAATTGATTCTTGTAGAAAAAAAGAGGGAGGGAGGGAGGGAGGGGGAGAGAGAGAGAGAGAGAGAGAGAAACATCGATTTGTTGTTCCACTTATTCATGCATTCATTGGTTGATTCTTGTATGTGCCCTGACCTGAGATTGAACCTGCAAAGAATAGATGAAACAAGAATGATGAAATTATCATGCTGATAATTCTGCAACTGTGTTTATGAGTACCTGGGGTTCATTATATTATTTTCTGTATTTTTAAGTTAGAAATTTTTTATCGAAAAAAGTTTGTTTTAAGGAAAAAATCTATTATCTTTCAGCACATTCTTAGTTATAATCAGGCATGATCTTAGAAACTCAGTCTTCACTCAACCCAGAGTGATGAAACTAATCCACCCTTGCCCAGAGGAAAAGACACAGGACTGCCAACTTGATTAGTAGATAAGGGGATAATCCAGGGTTTCAAACAGTGTTGTTTCGGTGGAAAGTGTTTATGGGTGACTTTCTATGCTGAGTCAGGACATATTAGAGTTTAACTCTGGCAGTTTGTCCCCATTCTAACCAGAAATGCTACTGAATGTGGGTTTTAGCCAATTTTCCTACTATACATATTGGCTTCAACAATTTATATTTTCTCTCTGGCTGTGGGGTGGCTCAGTGGAATACCTTTTGTTAATACCATCAAGCAGTGGTTAGATGCCTGGTATGTAAGGGAGAAGAGCAAGCTGAAGAATGAAGGTAAACCCAAATACATACCCACAGCCCTTTGGAAAAGTCTGGGAGGCTTACAAATTCGAGACATTTAAAGTTTTCTCTGTCTAACCATAAGCTGACTACTAAGATAACTTAGAGCAGCGGTTCTCAACCTGTGGGTCTCGACCCCTTTGGCGGTTGAATGACCCTTTCACAGGGGTCGCCTAAGACCATCCTGCATATCAGATATGTACATTACGATTCATAACAGTAGCAACATTACAGTTATGAAGTAGCAACGAAAATAATTTTATGGTTGGGTCACAACATGAGGAGCTGTATTTAAAGGGCCAGAAGGTTGAGAACCACTGACTTAGAGGAAATGTCAGGCAGACACTAAGATTGTTTCTGTGCCTTGGATATTGTGAATGAGCATGGGAATGCAGGGATCTCATTAAGATCCTGTTTTCATTTTCTTCAGATCATATGGTAGTTCTATTTTTAATTCTTTGAGAAACCATAATACTGTTTTCCATAGTGGCTGCACCAATTTACTTTCCCACCAAAAGTGTACAAGGGTTCGCTTTTTTCTACATCTTCCGTGACACTTGCTATTTCTTACCTATATATAAAAAGCCAGTGACCAGAACACCATAATGACCGGAATGACCAGTCTGTATAACGCCCACTGAGGCCAATGAACCGGCCCAAATGGGGGTGGGGCCAGCGGCCAACTTCCTGCAGCCCCTCCCCCTGGCTGGCCCTGGCCCCCATGGACCCCCACCCCCCCAT
>NW_005354718.1:2154765-2159265 GCF_000412655.1 Myotis brandtii
CCCCAGCCCCCCCCCAGCGGGCCCCGCCCCTGATCGCCCCCCCACCCCAATAGGGGGCGGGGTCGGCCGGCCAACTTCCTGCAGCCCTCCCCCTTGACACCAGCCCAGATCAGCTCCCTCACTCGCATCAGGGGCAGGGCCGGCTGGCCAACAGCCTGTGGCCCCTCCTTCTGGCCGGATCCACCCCTGATGGGCCCCCACCACTCCAATCAGCCGTGGTCCCTCCCCCCAGCCAGCTCCATCCAATAGGGGGTGGGGCTTGCTGGCCAATTGCCTGTGGCCCCTCCCCCCAGCTGGCCCGGCCCTGATCAGGCCCGATTGGGGGCGGGCTGGCCAGCCAACCTCCCACTGTCTCCTCCTCCGGACAGGCCTCGAACCACCGCGATTGGGGCCAGGCCAGCCAGACCCCACCCATGCACGAATTCCTGCATTGGGCCTCTAGTCTTTTTTATAATAGCCATTCTGAGCCCTAGCCGGTTTGGCTCAGTGCATAGAACATAGGCCTGCAGACTCTAGGATCCCGAGGTCAATTCTGATCAAGAGCATGCATAGGTTGCGGGCCCCATCCCTAGTAGGGGGGCATGCAGGAAGCAGCTAATCACTGATTCTCTCTTATCATTGATGTTTCTATCTCTCTCTCCCTCCCACTCTGAAATAATAATATATTTTTTTTAAATGGCCATTCTGAGTGTGAGGTAATATTGCTGTGGTTTCCATTTGTATTTTCCTGATGATTAGTGACATTGAACATCTTTTCATGTGCCTGTTGGCCATTTTGGAAAATGTCTATTCATTTTTTCTGCCTACTGTTCAATCAGATTGTTTGGGGGTTTTTCTTTTATTTTGTGTTGTTGTTTTTTGCTATTGAGTTGTGTTTTTTGTATCCTCTTTATGATAGCTCCTCCTAAATCAAGATGACAAAGATTTTTTCCTGTGTTTTCTTCAGTAAGTTATATTTTAGGTTTTAGGACTGTGATCAATTCTGAGTTACTTTATCTGTTGCAAGGCAAAGGTCAAAGCTCATATTTTATATATGGAAACCTAATTGTTCCCACAACCAGTTTTTGAAAAGATTATACTTTCTCCATTGAATTGCCTTGGAATCTTGATTGACAATGAGTTGACCAAATATACATGAGTCTATATATCTGGACTCTATTTTATTAAAATATGTTTTTATTTCAGAAAGGAAAGGACAGGGAGAGAGACGGAAACATCAATGATGAAAGAACTATTGGCTGCCTTTCTCACCCCCTACTGGGGATCAAGACTGCAACCCGGGCGTGTATCCTGACTGGGAAGCCAACTGAGACCTTCTGGTTCATAGGTCAATGCCCAACCACTGAGCCACACCAGCTGGGCCGGACTCTATTTTTTCTATTGATATATAACACAGTGTCTATTACTATAACTTTAGAATAAGTCTTGAAATTAAATTGTATGAGTCCTCCACCTATGTCCACTTTCAAAATTGTTTGGGCTATTCTAGATTTATTTTTTAAATATAAATTTTAGAATAAGCTTACCAATTTCTACCCAGAAAGGCTCCTGAGATTTTCATTAGGTTTGTATTGAATCCACAGATAAATTTTGGAAGAATCAATAGCTTAACAATATTGACTCTTCCATACATATTTTAGTTTTCTTTAATTTCTCTCATCAATTGTAATTTCAACATAAAAATCTTGCACATATTTCATTAGATTTATTCTTAAATATTTCAGGCTTTTTGCTGTTGTAAATGGTATTTTTTAACATTTTAATTTCAATTGCTTGCTGCTATTGTATAGAAATATGCTTGATTTTTGTATATTATTCTTGTGTCCTACAACATTATAATATTCACTTATAGTTCTAGTAGCATTTTTATAGATTATTTGGGATTTTTTACATATATTTCTACATGCTGTCTTCCTTTTTAAGCAGGAAGAAATAACAGTATTTCTTCCTTCCTTCCTTTCTTTTATTTTCTTTTATTTTTTGTTATCCCTCACCTGAGGATATTTTTTCCATTGATTTATAGAGAGTGGAAGGGAGGGGGAGAGACAGAGAAAGAGAAACATCGATGTGAAAGACACACATCGATTGGTTGCCTCCAGCATGTGCCCTAACTGGGGCTAGGGATCAAGCGTGCAACCAAGGTACGTGATCTTGACTGGGAATCGGACCTGATACCCTTCAGTCCCAGGCCAATCATCTAACCATTGAGCAAACTGGATAGGACTCTACATGTTGTCTTTGAATAAAGACCTATCACAGAGGGATAGGAAGCAACTAAAGGGGGACCCCACTGGCCAAATCTGAGATAATTTGAGCATCAAAATAAGTAATTATAGTAAAGTATTATTACTTATAAGAATTCACACACTGATAGATACATAGATAAATGAATGGATGGTACAGAAGAGAAAGCTTTTCTTTCAGTTAAACATAAATTAATAAACAACAAAGGAATGATAAATTGAAAAATTATCATTTGAAAGCCGTCATAATAATTGATTCAGACAAATGTTATCAGTGTATGATGCTAAAACTAGTGGGTGAAAGTTTGAAGAGTGAGAAGATATTTGCACAGTCTCAAAGTATCTCCCTACAAAATACTTACTAACCTTAAAAGATAAAATAGTAACTTCATAGTAGAGAAGCTTGGCAAACATCACCTTAACCAAGTGATCAAAGTTGACATCACTGGTAATGATATTGACTGGCAGCATGTGCCTTCTGCTATGATGCACTAAAAAACAAACAAACTCAGCATCACTTCAGTGGAACTACAGCCAAATTAGCATAACCCAAATCTAATCCTGAGGGAATATCAGAGCAACTCACATTGGGAAATATTAACTCACAAAATAATTGCATTTCCAGGAAAGTAGAATAAACAAACATTTCCTTATTCCTCCTAACTGATTACAACTAAAACCCCTAAGTCCTATATATAAAAAAAAAAACCTAAGCCTCTAAAAGGTGGAGAGAAGATTAACCAGCAAGGAATCTCAAGACCCAAGGAAAGACATATGGCAGGTTCAATGGATTTTCTTTTTGGCTTATGTACATACCAGACTTGGATCTGAAAAAGTTGACAACCCTAAAACCAATGGGTACAGACAAGACAAGGCCCAACAAAAGCCCATTTCTTAAGCCAAAGGACCAGGAAAAGGGCAGCTTAGCAAGACAGAAAATTATTACACACAATCACTTTACTCCACACAAATTCCACAGAAAAAAAAAAAAACTATGGTCCAGCACCCACTCAGGCCAGCAAAGGCTGAATGGGGAGCATAGACTTCCACTCTTGCAGCCCATAACAAATGCCCCAATACCCCTGCCAGGGTGGCATCAGAGAAAGCCAAGTAGGGAGCAAGAACTTTCATCCCCATCTGGGGATAACAAGAACCCCTACCACATGGCATTGGTAGAGATCATGTGGCCATCTGGAATTCCAACCCCCAACCAACAATAATGAGGAGCACCCCATTCATATATCAATGAAAACCAAGCAACGAATATGGATTTCCACCTCCACCTAACAGTAACAACTTGGCACAGCCAACTTCCCCTGCTGGAATGGTGTAAGAGAAAGCCAACTAAAATAGATTTACATAGCCCTGGCCACTGTGGCTCAGTTGGTTGGGTGTCATCCTGTGCACCAAAAGGTTGCTGGTTCAATGCCTGGTCAGGGCACATGCCTGGGTTGTCGGCTTGATACCTAGTAGGGGGCATAAAGGAGGCAGCTGATTAAGGTTCCACTCTCACATAGATTTTTCTTTCCTTTTCCCTTCCTCTCTCTCTAAAATTTTAAAAAATAAAACAGGTTTAAATAAGATCTAGAATTATATAAGGTGTCCCCCCAAAAATGTATACACACTTTGAATACCATTATTAATTCCAATGGGTTAAATCAGAAAAGAAACATCAATTGAGCTATCAGCTGTTAAAATGTGTGTACATTAAAAATAATGAAAATAAAAGTGTGTATACATTATTTGGGACACTCTATATATTTAAAACATAATATGAAAATGTCATATTTCAGTGGAGAATCTCTAAGGACCAAGATCTCAAGTTGAGTGAAAGAGGACAACCAATAGAAGCCAACACTCAGATGACACAGATGACACATTACCTTTTTAGGAAAAACAATTTGAATGACAGTGAATTTTTTATGAGAAACCATGGGGGGGGGGGTTGTGGGGTTGGGGGGAAAAGGGAAGAGACTAAGAAGTACAAATTGGTGGTTACAAAATAGTCACAGGGGTGTAAAGTACCGCATAGGGAATATAGTCAATAATCTATACTAATAAAAGGGTAATATGCAAATTAGACCAGGAGACCTTCCGGAAGACCGGCTGGGGAGGGCAGTTGGGGGCAATCAGGCTGGCAAGGAGGGGAAGTTGGGGGTGAGCAGGCCGGTAGGGGGGACATTTGGGGGCTATCAGGCTGGCAAGGGGGGGGGCAGTTGGGGGCAAGCAGGCCAGCAGGCAGAGTGGTTAGGGGTGA
>NW_005354718.1:2160080-2173895 GCF_000412655.1 Myotis brandtii
GTATCACTTTGTAAAGTTTATGATTAACCACTATGTTGTACATCTGAAACTAATACAAAATAATAGTGAGTGTAAACTGTAACTGAAAAATAAGTTTAAAAAAATTAAGAAACCATGGAGGCCAGAAAGAACTGGCGTAATATTTTTCCAGTGATGAAAGAAAAGAATTGACAGGTTAGAAACCTGGGGAAAAGTCACTAGAGTCAAATGGCATACATTCAGGATTTTATTTTTTTCAATTCTAGGATTCAATTGCATACACACAACGAAAATATTTAACTCTGTCACTGGGCCAAGATTTTGATGAATTGCTACATAATTCCTAATAATAAGAAGGGCTCCAGGAGTGACCTTGTTAATCCAGACCAGTAAGTTTCATTTTCCTTACTTAGCACCGATTTCTCAAGTTCCTTTCAAATTCTCACTCCTCCACAAAAACTTACCCTGATTCCCACTTCTCTTTCGGTACAACTGGATCTATACCTTTCTTATGCAAAAAGCAGTGTTAGATGAACTGTTTCCTGCTAGTTCCACCCCTGCCCCAGACATCTGTAGGCACAGAGAGCTTGCCATCTGCAGTTTCCTCTCACCATCAACCCTCCACCCCCCACCCCCAGCTCCAAACTATGGAGGACCTCACCTGGCACAATTTCTGTCCCTCTTCCTCTAGTGAGGATGTAGTGGGCTGCCCTTGGCCTGGTGTGAACAGTCTTGGATGTCTGCAGGAACACTGAATTGAGTCTTCCTGTTTACCACTCCAATGTGCACGGTTAGTCTAGACAAAGACCTCCGACTTGGGTCCCTGGTTCTCACTCCAGTTTCCTTCCGGAAATGTAGCCTGTCCCAGGAGTTTGTTTTTCAGTCAAAGCTCTGACCCCTTACACAGTTTCTAACTATTCCTTTCTACAGCATTGCTTACACTGGCTCATATGATTCTCTCTCTTCTACTTGTTGGCCAGTATCCGCACTGATAAGAAATCCTGCAACCGTGTCGTGACCCCTCATTTTGGGACCTTCAGAAACTGACCCCCAAATTATGTTCTTTGGACACAATGATGGGGCTTCATGCCAGCTCTCACGGTTCATTCTGGCCTCCTCCATTCCAAGGTCCTTACTAGAAGGTCCCAGCATGGGAATCTGAGAGCCATGTCATTACAAGAATTATTTCCACACACCTTATTTTTCCAATTATAAGAGCCTTAAACATAAAAGCTATGTCTAATTTATCTTCCCATTTCTCAAAAAGCACATTGTTTGCATAGAGTAAATAAATTACAGACTAGTCAAAATATATAATAAATTAAACGGTTTGTGAATATTTTCATAAATTTTTACGGAAAAAATTCTCATTCCCATTCAAACTAGACAGCTTATGTCTAAATATACTCAGTGCTTGCGGGGCTTGCACCTAGTTTTCTTCCTACATGTATTCTCAGGATTTACCCTAAACTTACTGAATAGCAATCTCTGAGATGGAGCCACAAGTCTGTTGTGGTGGGTTGAAACCTCACACAGAGCAGGTTTTGCAGAACAAAGTATTCCAGGGTGCTCAGACTCTAGCTCTAAATGACCTACTCCGGAGGCCCTCTCACCTTCGAGTGCCATCTGGGAAGCTGTTCAAAGGCAGGTTCCTTCAGCCCAGCTCCAAAAACTTTGATTCAGAAGGACTTGAGAAGAGGCCCGGAAATCTACATTGTAAATCAGCACACAGTGGTTGTGATGTTGGCAGCCCGGAGGCAGACTTTGAAAAACAGACTTGAGAAAGAATCTTTTTACCAGCAGAAATTCCTGTCATTCCCTTCTTTTCTGGTATGCCATTTAGTCCGTCTGAGAATCTGACCCCTAAAATCTGATATATGTTCCTGTGGCCACCTGCCTAGTGTGATCAATTGCCAAACAGATTCACTGACATCCCATGGAATCCAGTTCAACTCTCATTAGCCTGCCATCTCATACAATTTGTTCATCATTCATTTGTTCCTCAGGTATTCATCAAACACGTTGAATATTAACAATGTACCAGATGCCTGGGCTATAAAGTTGAGCAAAACCTGGACCCACCTTGAAAGAGTGCAGCTCTTAGGGGAGGCCGGGGGAATGTCAAGGAGGGGGAAAAAAAGAGACATATGTAATACTCTTTGTAATACTTTTAAGCAATAAAACAAAATTTAAACAGCCTAAGTGCCAAAATGTGGAATGCCTTTCCTCTCTCAAAAAAAATATTACATATTCTTGAGGTCACATATGCAATGCCTTAATCAATAAAGAAATTAAAGATTGAAAAAATATTACATGTTCTATGTTTTAGATTATGGTTTTATCTACTGGGACCCTGCAGGAGGCAGTCAATCCCTGTGTTTCTCTTACATCATTGTTTCTCTCTGTCTCTTCTTCCTTCTACTTTCTCTAAAACTAAATGGAAAAATATCCTCAGGTAAGGATTAACAACAACAAAATAAAAAATAAAAATAAAAATCAAGGAAAACATATCCTCAGGTGAGGATTAATAACAACAACAACAAAGGACGTGATATCACTCTCTCTCAAGAAACTACCTCAGTTCTATTAGCCCAGACAATACAGGCTTATTAGCCTGAAAAACATAAGCAAATCAGCCATTACAGATAAACATTTTCCTACTTGTAGAAGATAACAACAGCTGCGATTCCAACCCTGAGGTCTCTGAGGAACATACTTGACAATTACTTAAGAATTCCTTCTTGGAATGTGGTGAGATGGGGAACTAAGAAAACATACTTGAATGTATACCCTTTCTTCCAGGTTTTAACATTATTTACCTAACAAGAGACATAGTTTTGTTTTTTTAAAAATATATATTCTATTGATTTTTTTACAGAGTGGAAGGTAGAGGGATAGAGAGAGAAATATTGATCAGCTGCCTCCTTCACACCTCCTATTGGGGATGTGCCTGCAACCCAGGTACATGCCCTTGACTGGAATCGAACCTGGGACCCTTTAGTCTGCAGGCTGATGCTCTATCCACTGAGCCAAACCGGTTAGGGCAGGAGACAAGTTTTTTTTAGTAAATACTCAGAATAAAAAAGTATTACTATGGCCTTGGCTAGGTAGCTCAGTCGGTTGGAGCATGGTCCTGATACACCAAGGTTGCGGGTTTGGTCCCTAGTCAGGGTACATACAAGATGCAAACAATGAATGCATAAATTTGGAACAACAAATCAATGTTTCCCTTCTTTTTTCTTTCTCTCTCTCTTTCTCTCTCTCCCTCTCCCTCTCTAAAAAATAAGTAAATAAATGAATAAAAATAATCACTCTAGCCTGTTTAGCACAGTGGATAGAGCATAGGTCCATGAACTGAAGGGTCCCAGGTTTGATCCTGGTCAAGGGCACCTACCACAGTTGCAGGCTCCATCCAGGCCCTTATTGGGGCATGTGTGAGAGGCAACCAATTGATGTGTCTCTCTCACATCAATGTTTCTCTTTCTCTGTCTCTCCTCCTCCCTTCTACTCTCTCTAAAAATCAATGGAAAAATATCCTCAGGTGAGGATTAACAAAACAACAAAAAAATCAGTAAGTAAGCAAAAGGTATTACTATGTGCTCATTACAGAAAAATTGGATAAAGAATTTTTAAAAATCAGCCATAATTCTGCAATTCAGAGATAATGACTAATAGTGTTTGGTGCATTTTCTTCCTATTTTAAAATGAGTTCAGAGAGGAAAGGAGAGGGAGAGAGAAATAAAAACAATGATGAGAGAGAATAATTGATAGGCTGCCTCCTGCACATCCCCCACTGGGGATGGAGCCTGCAACCCAGGCATGTGTCCTGACAAGGAGTCGAACTGTGACCTCCTGGTTCATAGGTTGATGCTCAACCACTAAGCCACACTGCCTGGGCTAAATATAGATTTTTAAAAATCTAATTGATTATGATTTTGATTATTGCTTTTTAAAACAACATAATCTAAGCATTTTTTCACATTACCAAAAATTTTTCAAAAGCATTTTCATGGATGCATCATTTAGACTTACCATAATTTACTATAGTGTTGCCATGAAAGCTAGGCTATTTCCAAATTTTTCCACAGTTAAAAAGAATGCCGTGGTGAATATTTGTGTTTGCATTTCGACTTAAATTCTTAGAACTGATTTTTTTTTAGAAAATGGAATTACAAAAAAAAAAAAAAAAAAAGAAAATGGAATTACAAATCAAAGGGTTCAAACATTTTTATATCCCTTACATAATTATTAAGTTGACTTCTCAAATAGTCATACCAGTTTTCTCTGATGCTGTTCCTCTTACTCTCTTATGTGATCCTCTTTTTAAAACTTGAGAAGGAGGAGGGAGCAGGGATTGGCACTTAGTAATTTAAAATTTTATATAGCTACAATGGAATCTCCTCAACAAATGGTGCTAGAACAATTGGATATGCACATGCCAAATAATAATAATAATGATAATGATAATAATCTAGATACAGACCATATTAACTCAAATTGGATCGCAGACCTAAATGTAAAACTATAAAACTCCTAGAAGATAGCACAGGAGATAAACCTAGGTGACCTTGGGTAAGGTGATGACTTCTTAGATATAACACCAAAAGCCTGATCCATGAAAGAAATAATTGATAAGCTGGACTTCTTTAAAATTAAAAAGTTCTGCACAGTGAAAGACAATGTCAAGAGGATGAGAAGACAAGCCACAGACTGGGAGAAAATATTTGAAAAAGGCACATTTGATAAAGGACTGCAAAAAATATACATAGAACTCTTAAAGGTCAACATTAAGAAAACAAACAATCTGATTTTAAAACAGGCCAAAGGCCCAGCTGGTGTGGCGCAGTGGTTGAGCGTCGACCCATGTATTAAGAGATCGCTGTTTTGATTCCTGGTCAGACCACCTGCCTGGGTGGTGGGCTCAATTCCAGTATGGGGTGTGCAGGAGGCAGCCAATCCATGTTGATGTTTTTCTCTTATCGATGTTTCTATCTCCCTCTCCCTTCCTCTCTCTCAAAAAATCAATAAAAACATAGTTTTTAAAAATGGGCCAAAGTCCTAACAGACATCTCACCAAAGAAGATATACAGATGGCAATTTAACATGTGAAATGCAAATTAAAACAATGAGATACCACTATATACCTACTACAAAGGCCAAAATCTGGAACACTAACACCAAATGCCAGTGAAGATGTGGAAGAAACCGAACTCTCATTCAATTGCTAATGAGAATGCAAAATGATACAGCCACTTTGGAAGACAATTTTACAGTTCCTTTCAAAACTAAACATACTCTTAGTATATGATCCAGCAATCATGCTCCTTGATATTTGTCTCCAAAAGCTGAAAATTATGTCTGCATTAAAACTTGCACATGAATGTTTATAGCAGCTTCATTCATAATTGCCAAAGCCTGGAAGCAACCAAAATGTCCTTCAGTAGGTGAATGGATAAGTAAATTGCGGTACATCCAGGCAATAGAATATTATTCAGGGCTAAAAAGAAATGAGCTATTAAGTCTTGAAAAGACTGGGCTATTAAGTCTTAAATGTATATTATTAAGTGAGAGCAGCAAATCTGAAAAGGCTACATACTTTATGATTCCAACTATATGGCATTCTGGACAAGGCAAGACTATGGAGATAGTAGAAATTCCAGTGGTTGGCAGGGTTGTGATTGGGGGGAGAAGAAGGATGAATAAGTGGAGCACAGACAATTTTTAGGGCAGTGAAAATATTCAATATCATGCCATTATGATGGATACATGTCATTATACATTTGTCCTAACCTATGGGATGTACAAAACCATGAGTGAATCCTATATACACTATGGACTTAAGTTGACTGTGATGTGTCATTGTAGATTCATCAACTATAACAAATGTACCATTCTGGTGGAGGATGTTTATAATGGGGGAGGCTATGCATGTGTGGGGGTAGAGAGTATGTGGGAAATCTCTGTACTTTTTGCTCAATTTTTTCTGAGCCTAAAACTGCTCTAAAATTAAAGCCTTAGTGAGAAGAACAAAATGTACGTATCATCTCAAGCCCTTACAAGTCCTTGAGTACTGAGGACCTGAAATAACTATTTATAAGCTTGGGGTATGGGTTATATAATGAGCTGCATTCATAAAGTTCTATTCTATCTAAGAACTGTTTATCTGTACTCAGAAAAGAGTGGCATTAATAATAACTTATTTTGTTAAAGGCCAACAAATTTTTGAGATATAATTCACATATCAACTTTACCCTTTTATAATGTACAATTGAGTGGGTTTTAGTATATTCACAAGGTTGTGCAACTATCATCTCTATCTAAATCCTGAACATTTGCATCACCACCACCCCCAAAGAAACCCGGCACCATTAGCAATCACTCATTCTTACTCCCCACAACCCCTGGCAATCACTAATCTACTTTTTGTTTCTAAGGATTTGCCTATTCACTTAGGAAACAAATATTAAACAAACATTTATGGAGCACCTTCTATGTGCCACACAATCTTCTAAATACAAAGATGTATAAGACCTCTATAGGAAATAGCCTAGAGAACTTCACAGAGAGTTGTTAGAGAAAACATAAATTAAATAGAGAGGTATTCCAAATTCATGGTTTAGAATTCATGATTTAGTAACAATGTCAAGTCCCCCCAAAGTAATTTGTAGATTTACTATTCTCCCAAATCAACACTCTAAAAGATTTGTGGAATTTACATGCTTAACCTTTTTATGGATATACAAAAGGCCAAGAAGAGCCAAGATACTTTTGAAGAAGAAGAATGAGTTGTTTTTGGATATCAAGATCTATTATAAAGCTACAATAATTAAGACAGTGTGTTATTGACATAAGATAGACAAAAACCCAATAAACAGGAGAACCCAGCAGCAGACATTGGCACTGGTAGCACAGCTTGTAGCAACACTACTTATCTGATAGTGGGAACACTGCAGTTTTTCAATAAATGGCACCGAACAAGCAATTGTATACAGAAACTGGTAAAATTTGATCTATATCTCATACTGTATTTAAAAGTCAATCTCAGGTGTATTATAGACCTAAATGTGAGTGCAAAACAAAAAGATAATAACAAAAGAAATATCTTCAGCCCTGTTCGGTGTGGTTAGCACGTTGGCCAGGATCTTGGGTTTGAATCTCCTCAAGGGGAGGCAACCAGTCTATGTGTCTCTCTCACCTAGATGTTTCTCCCTCTCTCCCTCCATCCCTCTCTCCCTCCTTCCTTCAACTCTAAAAAGCAATGCAGAAAATATCCTCAGGTGAGGATAAAAAAAAAAAAAAAGAAAAGAAAAGAATTATTTTCAGACCCTTGCAGTAAAAAAAAGAGTTCTTTCTTTCTTTCTTTTTTTTGTTTTGTTAATCCTCACCCGAGAATATTTTTTCCATTGATTTTTAGAGAGGGTGGAAGGGCGGGGGAGAGAGAGAAATGTAGATGGAGAGAGACACATTGATTGGTTGCTTCCCGCACACACCGAGGCCTGGGATCAAACCTGAAACCTAAGTATGTGCCCTTGACTAGGAATCAAACCCAGGACCCTTCGATGGGCAGTCCACTGGTCTAACCATTGAGATCACTGGCCAGGGCAAAAAAGAAAGTTCTTAAGACAAAAAAATCACACTGACTATAAAAGAAAGCAATAATATACTGGACATCATCAAGGTTAAAAACTTATATTTATCAAAGGAAACCATTACAAGTGAAAAAGGAAATAAAAAGTGCAGGAGAGGATATTTGTAATACTATATCTGACAAAGAACTTGTATATAGAATAAAGAATTCCCAAAACTCATTAAGCAAAAGACACATACTCACCCTGGTCGGTTTGGCTCGGTGGATAGAGCGTCGGCCTGCGAACTCAAGGGTCCAGGATTGGAGAAGGTGCAGGCTGGGCTAAGGGCCACCCCCCCCCTTATGAATTTCGTGCACCGGGCCTCTAGTATTGAATAAAAAGCCAGATACAAAATAATATATACAGTATGATTCCATATATATAAAGTTCAAAACAGCCTGGACGGTATTGCTTAGTGGTTGAGTATAGACCTATGAACCAAGTTTAATTCCTGGCCAGGACACATGCCCCAGTTGCTAGCTCCATCCCCAGTAGGGGCATGCAGGAGGAAGCCAATCAATATTTCTCTCTCATCGATGTTTCTATCTCTCCATCCCTCTCCCTTCCTCTTTCTCTAAATCAATAAAAATATATTTATAAATAAATAAAGTTCAAAACAAGCAAAGCTACTTTCCTGTTAGGGAATTCATAGGTGGATGGTAACACTGTTAAAAACAAAAACAAAAAAACACGGTTGAGAAACCAAGATGGCAGCATAGGTAAACACCTGAAATTGCTACCTCGCACAACCACTTCAAAAATACAACTAAAAGACAAAACGGACATCATCCAGAACCACAGGAAGGCTGGCTGAGTGGAAATTCTACAACTAGAAGGAAAGAGAAAAGCACACTGAGACTCAGAGGAGGTGCGGAAGTAAAGTGCAGAGGTACGGAGGCGCACGCGGCAAGGGCTGGCAACTGAGGACGCGGCTGTCCTTTTCAATCGGGAGGGAGACACAAGCTCCCGACCGCCATGACTCCAGTTCCGGGTGAGTCTCTGGGGACCCAGAGTCATACCGGAGAAACTGGACTGTCTGGCATTGGGCAGAACTGAAGGGCGGCTTTCTCTCAGAGGAGCTTGCAGCGATTACCCTGGGACACTGAGACCCGGAGCCTCTTAGGGCAGGACTGAGGATCAGCCTGTTTGCTCCACCCTGTTGATTCCCTGAGACCCCATCCCACCCAAGCTGTGCCCAGAGGCTTTTGCATATGAAAGGATATGAATGCCCGGGTCCTTTACAATCTGACAACTACCTAACAAATTGCAGCTGGACCAGACAGACCCAGAACTTCAAGAGAACAAAAGAAGGCCCACAGCAGCTTGCATTGCTTCACAGCTGGGCCTCATCTGGGCACCTCCAAATCCAAAACAAAGAAGAGAAGAAGAGGAATCTCTCCATAGCTCCTGCTGGGTAGCCTCAGGCAGAGGATAAATTAGCACCTCCTTAGAAGGGTGTCTTCAGCACAGAAGTTCTCCCACTGCAGACACAGCTGATTCTCACTGCCAATTGGCCTGGAGGTCAATTCCTCCCAGTGACACCTAAAACAATCAAGGCATAACTACAACAAGACTGTGCACAAAGCCCACAAGGGGGTGCACCAAGAGTGTCCACCTCAGGTAACTGGGGAGGCTGAGCCACTGGGCCCTGTAGGACACCTAGCACACAAAACCACTCTACCAACACAGGGAAGCAGACAAAATGCGAAGACAAAGAAACAGGTCACAAATGACAGAAATGGAGGACAGCAAACGACTGGATATAGAGTTCAAAACCACGGTTCTAAGATTTTTCAAGAATTTTATGGAAACCGCCGATAAATGTATTGAGATCCTTAAGAAATCTAGTGAGACCCTCGATGTTGTGATAAAGGACCAACTAGAAATTAAGCATACACTGACTGAAATAAAGAATATTATACAGACTCCCAACAGCAGACCAGAGGATCGCAAGAATCAAGTCAAAGATTTGAAATACGAAGAAGCAAAAAACACCCAACCGGAAAAGCAAAATGAAAAAAGAATCCAAAAATACGAAGATAGTGTAAGGAGCCTCTGGGACAACTTCAAGCGTACCAACATCAGAATTATAGGGGTACCAGAAGAAGAGAGAGGGCAAGATATTGAAAACCTATTTGAAGAAATAATGACAGAAAACTTCCCCTACCTGGTGAAAGAAATAGACTTCCAAGTCCAGGAAGCGCAGAGAACCCCAAACAAAAGGAATCCAAAGAGGACCACACCAAGACACATCATAATTAAAATGCCAAGAGCAAAAGACAAAGAGAGAATCTTAAAAGCAGCAAGAGAAAGATAGTCAGTTACCTACAAGGGAGTACCCATACGACTGTCAGCTGATTTTTCAACAGAAACTATGCAGGCCTGAAGGGAGTGGCAAGAAATATTCAAAGTGATGAATGCCAAGAACCTACAACCAAGATTACTTTACCCAGCAAAGCTATCATTCAGAATTGAAGGTCAGATAAAGAGCTTCACAGATAAGAAAAAGCTAAAGGAGTTCATCACCACCAAACCAGGATTATATGAAATGCTGAAAGGTATTCTTTAAGAAGAGGAAGAAGAAGAAAAAGGTAAAGATAAAAATTATGGCCCTGACTGGTTTGGCTCAGTGGATAGAGCATCAGCCTGTGGACTGAAGGGTCCCGGGTTCGATTCCGGTCAAGGGCATGTACCTTGGTTGCGGGCACATCCCCAGTAGGAGGTGTGCAGGAGGCAGCTGATTGATGTTTCTAACTATTTCTCTCCCTTTCTCTCTGTAAAAAATCAATAAAATATTTTTAAAAATTATGAACAACAAATACATATCTATCAACAAGTGAATCTAAAAATCAAGTGAATAAAAAACCTGATGAACAGAATAAACTGGTGAATATAATAGAATCAGGGGCATAGAAAGGGAGTGGACTGACAAGTCTTGGGGAGGAAGAGGTGTGGGGGGCGGGAAGTGACTGGACAAAAATCGTACACCTAGGGATGAGGACGGTGGGCGGGTGTGGGGGGTAAGGGCAGAGGGTGGAGTGGGAACCGGGTGGAGGGGAGCTATGGGGGGAAAAAAGAGGAACAACTGTAATAATCTGAACAATAAAGATTTTTTAAAAAACCGCAAGGACATGATTGCCATAAAGGTTAGGATAATGGCTGTCTCGGAGTTGGAGAGTTAGAAGGGAATTGTTAGAATGGAAAACAAATACAACATAAGATGCTATGGTACTGGCAATGTTCTAGCTCTTGCACTCAGTGTTCACTTTAGATTTTTCTTTAAACAGTGCATTTTCATTATATAAACTTCTATATATATTTCACAATAAAAAGTTTTTTTTAAAAAATTCCCTGTCATTGCTCATTGTTCCTCTAAATCTTTCTTGAAAGTTTCCAGTTACCACTCTCACCTGGAAATCACTATAAATTAATTTCGTAATTGAGATTTCACAAGATGCTAGATCTAAATGTTTTACTGATAGTCAATCTAGAATATTCAACACGTCTCTTCTCTTGTTACTGGAATTCATAATCCAAAAACTCCCCAGAAAACCATTCACACCAATCTGGCAAGGTCCGCTATTTATAATTCATCACTGCTGTTGATTAATCAGAATTCCTTCACCCTTTAGAGGCTTACACATTTTTTCTTTTTAAATATTTATTCCCCTATTTAATGTTGACATCATCATTGCATGATGGTGATTTCCAGAAACATTTTTTGAAATTCACGTATTTATTCCTCATCCTTCTCTAATTCTTAAATGTATTCAGGACCTGCAGTGTAGATGGAAATGCATGAAAATCACAATGACATCCTGTTGAAATTTTAGAAAAATGACAATAAATAGAATATTTAACCTATGTGTATATAATGAGAAGCACTACTAATGGACGATGCTTTGATTTTTCCTGCTGTTTTTTTAAACATTAGCAATGAGTCATACAGCATGACTGGTGTTTACATTTCATTATGACTGGGTCTCTTTTTTTCTAACTGAAAGGAGCCTTTCAATGTACATTCAGCTTTTCAGTCACCTGCCTGACTTTAATTTCCCAGTTCCTCCTTGGGCATCAAGTTTCTTCTAATCTCATTTACAGGATATCATTCCAAAGACCACTCACTTCCTTTCCTATAGTTACAACTCATTAATAAGTCATTTTCCAAATATCATTATTGTAAGTTTTCATCATCTAATTCCAACTACTTTGAAAACATGGTTTCTCTTATACCTCCAGGCGTTACCTGGGTGGCAGGGAACAGATAAGCCAACGTATCCATGCGATATAATTCCCTCTCTCTGGGAGAAATCACAGATGAATTAGTAAACACTACAGAAGGAAGTAAATGCCAACAGAAGGAAGACTCTACTACACTTATGCTGGAGGAACAAAGAGAGGCAGTAGTATTATTGGGGCCAGGATTCCCTAAAAAAGCTGAAAGCAGGCAGGACTGTCTAGCTGACAATGGAGCCATGGAGCGGACATAGTCTCTATTGGAGATATCAACCGGGACAGAAAGAGGGGGTGCTGTGTGAATATCCTGGCTTCTCCCTCCCTCTAATCTTCTACCAGTGCTTCCCACTAGCTGGAATCAGTTGGAAAACAGCCAAAGCGGGAGAACAGGGGAAGCTTGAGAAATGAAGGGACTAGAGAAAAGGGGATTCAGAGAAATCATAACACTTGTCTCCAAATAGTCAAATGACTATCACTTGGGAGAGGGAATGAATTTATGTCCCATGGCACCATGGGAGGATCAACAGATAAGGAGTTAAGTAAAACAAATCTAAACTCAAAATACGGAAGAATATTTGAATAAACAGAACTGCCTAAAAAGGGGAACAATTTGCCTTGAAAAGTGACAATCTTGGAGTCTATAACTTGTTAAATTTTTTTGGAATGTTTCAAATGAAATGTTTTCCTACAAGTTCTATATGATGCCATTAAAAGCCACAGAAAATTTTTGATAGGATCTAGGTAGTGGGTATATGGCTGTTCACTGTAAAATCTTGTGATTTTATTGCATGTTTGAAATTTCCTATAATAAAATGTTGAAAAACCTTCACTGAAGTCAGCAAAACATAGGCTTACAAAGTGGGATCATTTGTTCATAAATGTTTTATTCTCTGTTACTCGGTAACAAATTATTCCCAAAGTTAGCCCTTAAAGCAGCAAACATTTATCTCACGGTTTCTGAGGATCAGGAATCCAGGATCCGTTTAGCTGGGTAGTTCTGGTTCAAAGTCTCTTAGGATGTTTCAGTCAAGCTGGGCCAGCAGTCATCTGCAGGCTTGACTGGGAAGGATGCTCTTCCAAACTCACTAATGTTGGCAGGACATAGTTCCTCATAGGATGTTGGCTGGAGTCCTCAGTTATTTGCCAGGTTGACCTCTCCACTGGCTGCCTGAGTATTGTCCCAACGTGGCAACTGACTTCCCTCAGAACAAGTGATCTGAAAGACAGAGTATGAAGGAAGCTCCAGTATTTTTTATTAGTAGTATTACTGGAGGCCCAGTGCCCGGATTCGTGCACCGGTGGGGTCCCTTGGTCTGGCCTGTGGGGATCAGTGGACCTCTGCACCGCCATAGCCCAGCCTTACCTGCCAGTTCATCAGGCTCCAATCTGCTGTCCCCGTCAATCCCACATGAAGTAGTGCGTGAAGCGGCAGGTGGCCAGGGAGGAGCCGAGCCCAGACCAGGCGCCACACTGCTCCCTCTCAGCTCAGCCCGCTGTGCCCGTCCTAGGGTGATACCGGCTCGCCCATGACCACACAGCCACTGCTTGTCATCGCAGTCTCGCTCCTCATGTGGCACCAGAGAAGCAGCCGCGGGCTCCCGCCCAGTCAGTCTGGATACCAGTGTTGATCCCAGTCCCAGTCCAGATGGTGGAGAGGGTCGCGCTGCCACAGCTGCGCTCGCCAGCCAGCCGTGAGCCCGGTGTCTGGTGCCCGTTGGTCAGCTGAGCGGTGCTCCCACTGTGGGAGTGCACTGACCACCAGCAGCAGCTCCTGGGTTGAGTGTCTGCCCCCTGGTGGTCAGTGAGCATCATAGCTACCAGCTGGTCATCTGGTCGTCCAGTCGTTGGGTCGTCCGGTTGCTTAGTCTTTTATATATATAGATTATTATTATTATTATTATTACTAGAGGCCTGGTGCACGAAATTTGTGCACTTGGGGGGGGGGTCCCTCAGCCCAGCCTGCATTCTCTCG
>NW_005354718.1:2174113-2177531 GCF_000412655.1 Myotis brandtii
GGCTTCTGGCTGAGCAGCACTCCCCCTGTGGGAGTGCACTGACCACCAGGGGGCAGCTCCTGTGTTGAGCGTCTGCCCCCTGGTGGTCACTGTGCGTCATAGCGACTGGTTGTTCTGCTGTTCAATCAATTTGCATATTAGCCTTTTATTATATAGGATTATTTTGTTGTTAATCCACACCCAAGGATATTTTTCCCATTGATTTTTAGAGTGAATGTAAGAGAGGGAGGGAGGAGAAAGAAAGAGAGAGAGAGAAAGAGAGAGAGATCCATCAGTTGCCTCCTTCACAAGCCTTGACCAAGGCAGGGATCAAATCTGCAACCCAGGTTTGTGCCCTTGACTGGGAATTGAACCCATGACCCTTTGTGCTTGGGCCAACACTCTATCTACTGAGCCACACCTGCCAGGGTGGAAGCCACAATATTAGACCTCTCAGTGAAAATAAAAGTATATACCAAGATTCTGGGAAGATGGCAGCAATGGTTATGGTGGCATAGCTTTCAGAGCTTCTCAAATTCCCCCACAAAAATGTAATGATTAGATAGCAAAACTCAAAACTCTTGAACAATATTTACCACAAAACTAGGTGACCAAGTATCCCATAAACCTGAAATTACAAGCATGTAGGGAACAAACCACCAAGAGCTACTGTCATCCATGTAAGAAAAAAAGGTAGAGGGAAACAATGAGGTATTTGACAGCCCTAAGAAGAAAGCCCTAAAATAGCTAATAGGTATTTACTAGAAAGTGTTAAGGGCAAACCCCACTAGCAAGGATCTCACAGTATGAAGGTCAATATAGACTGGAGCAGTTTAGAACCTATACTCTAGGAAATAACCAACCATGGCTCCTTTCCAGGATAGGGTCCCACACTGGGAAGAAACTGCTAGAAATGAAATCAAAACTGAGCAGGGCAGGGCCAACAAGGAAAAAGGAAGAAAGATTCCAGATGAAAGTGGGGCAGGAAAATAGAGCCAGGAAATCTCATAAACCACCTTTGTTTTAACATTATGCAAAAACAACAAAAGAGGGAGCTCTGTGATGTTTTAAAAAAGATAATCAAACCAAGCCTCCTTCCAAAATTTTAGGACTACCAATTTCACATAAATATGGGCAATAGAAATCCCATATTTGAATTTGCTACTCAAATCCCTGACAAGCTTATAATAAAAAATAGAAAGGGAGAGAGAGAAAATAATGAGCAGAATAGCATCCCAATGGAATCATGCTGGAAAGAAATACTGAAAAAAAATATTAACATGCTAATGTACTGTTGCACAAATTACTAAAAGGCATCAAGAATATGCCCTGACTGGTTTGGCTCAATGGATAGAGCGTCAGCCTGTGGACTCAAGGGTCCCAGGTTCGATTCCAGTCAAGGGCATATACCTTGGTTGCAGGCACACCCCTAGCAGGGGGTGTGCAGGAAGCAGCTGATCGATGTTTCTCTCTCATCGATGTTTCTAACTCTCTATCCCTCTCCCTTCCTCTCTGTAAAAAATCAATAAAATATATATTAAAAAAAAAGAATATGAAAGCACGAGCTGGTGCCATTTGGGGGCTCAGCCCATCTGGTTTTCCAGATGACCTAATAAATTCATAATTCTTTACCCTTAAAAAAGAATATCAAATAACAAATGTCAACATTAGAAATATTCAGAAATGAGGTGACAGAACAACAATGACAAAAAGAATTAGAAATACAAAAATTTTAAAACCATTTAAAAAGAAAAGACTAAACTAGAGTGAACCCAAGAGCAAATGAACACAGTATAAGAAAAAGAAGATGAAAAGGAAGAGCATTCTTTGAATAAAAAAGAAATGAATAAAACTAAGTAATTTGAGAGAAAGTTGTAAATATTGAAGACAGGCAAAGAAAATTTGACTTATGGATAACAGATGTCCTTAAAGAATAAAAACAAAGAAAAGAATAAATACTAAAAATATAATTCAAAAAAGTTTTCCTAACATGTAAAAACCTTCTGAAAACTACATATTGAAAAAGCACATTGTACATCTTAAAAATGGTGATAGAGAATGACCAATACGAAGATATATTCTAGTAAAATTATATGGCTTTAAAAAAAAGAAAAGAAAATCTTTGGAGAGTCTATACAGGACCACATGACATAAAATTTGAAATAAAATTAGATTAGTTTATTTTGATTTAATGGCAACATTTTATGCCAGAAGGAAATGGAATAACATATTTAAGACACCCAAGGAAAGAAAATACAAATCAAGGATTTCATATCTAGCAAAACTAACCTTCATATATAAAGAACACAGATAAATTTTTACATCATGAAAGTACTCAGGGAATATTGCTCCTATGAGCCCCTGATAATGAATCTACTAGAGGAAGAGTTGGAGATGATCAAAATGACTAGAGTCATTGGCATTAGAACCAGTGGTAAACATTAATTATAAAGCTCCTTATAGAATGAAGACTAAATGAAGCTTAAAAAGATTATAATATGTAGTAGATTAAATATTGTTCGTATAACCGGTGAGGTTGAGATGGCCCCGGTGAGGTCGCGATGGCCCCAGTGAGGTCGAAACGGCCCCGGTGAGGCTGAAACGGCCCCGGTGAGGTTGGGACAGCCCCGGTGAGGCTGGGACGGCCCCGTTGAGGTTGAGACGGCCCCAGTGAGATTGAATCGGCACTGGTGAGGTAGAGACGGCCCCAGTGAGGTCAAGGCGGCCCCGGTGGGGTCGAAACGGCCCCAGTGAGGTTGAATTGGCCCCAGTGAGGCTGAAACAGCCGCGGTGAGGCTGAGACGGCCCTGGTGGGGTTGCAACGGCCTTGGTGGGGTTGCAACGGCCCCGGTGAGGTTGAGACGGCCCCTGTGAGGTTGAGACGGCCCTGGTGAGGCTGAGACGACTCCGGTGAGTCTGGGACGGCCCCGGTGAGGTTGAGACGGCACCGGTGAGGTCGAAACGGCCCCAGTGAGGTTGAAACGGCCCTGGTGAGGCTGAAACGGCCCCGGTGAGGCTGAATCGGCCCCGGTGAGGTTGGAACGGCCCTGGAGAGGTTGAGATGGCCCTGGTGAGCCTGCAACGGCCCGGTGGGGTTGAAACAGCCCCGGTGAGGTTGAAACGGCCCCTGTGAGGTTGAGGCAGCCCCTGTGAGGCTGAAACGGCCCCCGTGAGGCTGGGACGGCCCCTGTGAGGTGGGGACGGACCCGTGAGGCTGAGATGGCCCCTGTGAGACTGAGACGGCCCCTGGGAAGCTGAGAAAAATACCACATGAACTCACTCATTTATGGATAATAAGAAACATTATAGACCAGAGGTGGGCAAACTTTTTGACTCGAGGGCCACAGAGGGTTCTTAAACTGGACCGGAAGGCCGGAACAAAAGCATGGATGGAGTGTTTGTGTGAACTAATATAAATTCAAAGTAAACATCATTACAT
>NW_005354718.1:2178018-2184558 GCF_000412655.1 Myotis brandtii
AAATAAAAATAAATAAATAAATAAATAAATAAATATTATTTGTATATTTATTCCTCTCCATCTTAACTACTTCTGTATTCCTATCAAATTCAAGCATTCACCATCTCCCACTTGAATCAAAGTAAGAGTTTTTATCCAAGTCAGCCTCATACTATTCTTGTCATCATTTCAGTCCATCCTCCAATTTACAGATGATCTAAAATCTACATTTCTGATTATCTTAGTATCATATTCATAATTCTTCAATGGTTTCCCACAGTCTATAGCAGTGATGGCGAACCTATGACATGCGTGTCAGAGGTGACACGTGAACTCATTTTTTTGGTTGATTTTTCTTTGTTAAATGGCATTTAAATATATAAAATGGATCAAAAATATAAATCTTTGTTTTACTATGGTTGCAAATATCAAAAAATTTCTATATGTGACACGGCACCAGAGTTAAGTTAGGGTTTTATTTCTATATGTGACATGGCACCAGAGTTAAGTTAGGGTTTTTCAAAATGCTGACATGCCGAGCTCAAAAGTTTCGCCATCACTGGTCTATAGCATAAAACCCAAACACACAAGGCATGTCCTTAATTCCCCCTTCCTTTGGTAGTACACTTAGATTTCTTTGGGGAATTACCTTTCCCCCACTGTGAGCAGTGTTGGTAGGACAATTAATCAGAGTGCCCTACATGGTTGGGTCCAGGATATGAGGTCAATTATAGTCTCTCCGGATTTTGAACCCTGAGTAAAACTATGCAGGGATGGAAAAATGTATTGGCGATCACTCACTCTGACAGACAGTTGGGTAGTTCCTGCTGCCTAGGGTTCTACAGCTGCCCTTGATGCTATTTCCAAACCTAGCTCTCCAGCTTTCCCATCAATTCTGAGAGTTACTCATCTTTCCAATAAATTCTCTTTTTGTTTACATTAGCCAAGTCAGTACTTTTGCTTATGACCAAAAAACTGTAACAGGCACAAGGGCACTATATTCCAGCCTTACCTCTCACCATCACATACTATATGTTTTCCTCTCTGTAATAGTGAACTCCTTGTAGTTCTCTTACCCAAAACACACCTTTACCCTACCTCTTAAGAAGCCCATTGACACACACCTCAGTTATAGGCCAAGTGCTATGTCCTCTCCAAGGCTATTCTATCTTCCCTGTCTGGCCCCGGTCCCCCTAACCAATACATTGTACACCCTGAACATAACTATTGTTTCTATTTTAATTTTTTGTACATGTCTCCCACTAGACTAAGTTTTTTGAGAAGAGGGACTGTGTCTTTTCTTTGCTTTTTTTAATAGGGTGGACACAATAGTGGAATAATCGTCAACACTTATAGAGTACTTACTTTGGTTTAAATTGATTTTAGAGAGAGAGAAAAGGGAGAGGATTCGAGAGATAGAAAAATCGATGAGAGAGAGAGAGAGAGAGAGAGAGAGAGAGAGAAAGAAAGAAAGAGATTGATCAGATGCCTCCTGCACATCCTGTACTAGGGATGGAGTCCACAACCTGGGCATGTGCCCTGACCAGGAATTGAACCCTGACCTCTTGGTTCATGGGTCAACACTCAACCATGGAGCCACTCTGGCCGAGCAAGACTGTGTCTTTTTACCTCTGATTCTCCATGCCAGCACCTGGCTCCAAAAAGGGGCTTCAAAATAGTTGCTAATGAATGCACAAATGAAGCCTACTATGTAAGACACTGCAGTGAAGCAGCTTTACAGCCACAGTTCAGTGTTCTCTATTTTAAAGGCAAGTATGAGTACGTGCTCCTCATACACATAATATTTTCATTTACTTTTTACTTCTTTTAAGATCACTTTCTAAAAGAAAAGAGAGAGAGAGCTGAAGAAGGGTTTCCTTTCCTCTATATTGATTTTTCTATTTCAATAGCTTCTCGAAAAACAAACTATGGATGGCATCCCAACAAGTTACACAATAATCAACAGAACTTCTCTCTCTTATTTCCCTCATTCCTGGAACTTGCAGATTTGGCATTTCCTAAGGGATGTTTTCATTAGAATTTGTTTCCATTACACAGATTTTTATTTAAAACATTCAGGGTTTGGCCATCAGGTGGCTTTCAAGTTATAAACAAAAATGTACTTTGGGGAATTTGAGAACTCCAGAATGTGGAAGTATCTCATACAAATCAGAGAAACTACTGTTGCCATGTGGAGAGATCAGCAGCCTTAAGCTTAAGTTACTGGCCCTCCCGGTTTATATCACAGTTAAATGCCTTTCATCAACTGTTCCATATCTAGCAGTTTATACTCTAGTTCTTTGAGGAAAATGAGGGGGGAGGGGTTAAAATATTAAAAGTGGATACCTCTGGGGAAAATTCCTGAGGCTGGGAAAGAATGGGGGAGGGGGATATTTATTTTCATTAATATTTATTAATCCCTTGTGTACTATTTATTTTATAAGCATGTGCATGTATTACTATTTCTTCTTAAATTTTGATTAAATTTTATCTGACTATATTAGCAACATATACTTGCTTCTTCTGTTCATTGATAGCATTTAACAAAATGCTATAATTCTAACTATTATTGCCCCTATGCACATGAGATCAGTGGCTTCCAAATGCTTTTAAAATAAACTTTATTGATGTGGTTTATGTACAATAAAATACGTGTACAGTTCAATGAGTTTTGATGAACATGGGCATCAGGATTAACTACCACAACCATCAAGATATAGGACATTCATATCACCTGAAAAAATTCCCTTGTGTCCCTCACCCCAAGCAACCACTGACCTGCCTTCTATCACCATAGATGAGTTTTGTTTTTACTGGAGTTTCATGTAATGTAATAGCACTCTGTACTCTTTTGCATCTGGCTTATTTTGCTCAGCAAAAGTTTTTGAGACTTATCCATGTTGTGTGCATCATGGTTTGTCCCTTTTTATTGCTGAGTACTAGTAGACTTTATTTATCCATTTGCCTATTGTTGGGAAATTTGTACTCCAGTTTAGGGCCATTAAGAATTAAGCCATCATGATCATGGTATGTCCCCTGCCTGGTAAGTCTGACTGTCTAACCACTATGCTGTACACTTGAAACTAATACAAAATAATATTGAATGCAAACTGTAATTGAAAAATAAAACTTAAAAAAAAGGAGAAGAAAGCCATCATGAGCATTTGTGTCCAAGTGTTTGTGTAAATATATGTTTTCATTACTCTTGGAATAAATTCCTAGGAGTGGATTATGGGGTGATAAATTCACAAGAAATAGACAGTCTTCTAAAGTGGTTGTGTATTTTATAGTTCTGGTTGCTCCACACCCTGAAACCCTTGGTATTGCCAGTCTTTCAATTAAAAAAATAAACTTCATTAATGCATAAACACGTAGGAGTTGAATTTCTGGATGGTATGGTAAGTGAATATTGAACTTTTAAGAAATAGCCAGGTTATAACCTGGGCTAGCTCTTTCTGATTTGCCATCCTCTTTAGGAAATCAATAAAAATATATTTTTAAAAAACAAAAAATTGTTGGTAGCTGTTGAGATAATCAAATGGTCTTTTTCCTTTATTCTATTAATGTGATGCATTACATTTTCATGTTAAACCACACTTGCATTGCTGGAATAAACTTCATTTGGTCATTAAGTATTATCCTTTTTCCATGATTCTGGATCCCATTTGCTAATATTTTGTTAAGGACTTTTATATCTATTTTCACAAGTGATATTGGTCTATAGTTTCTTGAAATGTCATTTTCTGGTTTTGGTATTAGGGTAATGATGGCCTTATAAAGTTAGTTGGGAAGTGATCCCTCCTTTTTCCTTTCCTGGAATAATTTCTATTAGTGTTTCCTAGATAGAAATTCACCAGTAAAGCTATCTTGGTACAAAGTTTGTTTCAGGAAAGGTTTGAAACTATGAATTCAATTGTTTAATTGATTTAGGGCTATTCAGGTGTTCTATTTCTTCTTGAATCAGTTTTGGTAATTTGTGTTTCAATGATTTTTGTCTATTTCGACTGTTTTTTCAATTGTGGGTATAGAATTGTTAAAGTAGCCCCTTGTTATCCTTTTAATATATACTAGAGGCCCGGTGCATGTAATCGTGCACCGGTGGGGTCCCTCTGGGTGGCCTGCAGGGATCGGGCCGAAACCCGCAGTCTAATGCTGCCTGTAGCTCCTACATGCCGCTCCTGCTCATCCTGGCCCCACTGTGCCTACTGTGGGCTCCTGCCCAATCAATCCCGATCCAGAGAGGCTCTCGCTGCCACAGCAGTGCTCACCAGCCATGAGCCCTGTGTTTGGCGCCCTCATAAGGGGAATGGCCTGCGGTATTGGGCTGAAACCAGCTTTCTGTCATCCCCCGAATGGTCCCGGATTGCGAGAGGGCGCAGGCCAGGAGGAGGGACCCCACTGGTGCATGATTGGGCCGAGGAGGGACCATAGGATGGCTCCAGGGTGTGTCCAGCCCATTTCACTCAGTCCAGATTGGCCGGACCCCAACAGCAAGCTAAACTACTGGTCAGAGCATCTTCCCCCTGGTGGTCAGTGCACGTCATAGTGAGTGGTTGAGCAGATTTAGCATATCATTAGCATATTATACTTTGATTGGTTGTTCGGTTGTTCTGCTGTTTGGTCTATTTGCATATTACCCTTTTATTATATAGGATAGTTTCTGTAAAGATAATCTCTCTTTGATTCCTGATATTGGTAATTTGTGTCTTTTTTCCCCTCTTGGTCTGTATGGTTAAAGGCTTAGCAATTTCATTGATCTTTTCAAAGAACCAGATTTTGGTTTTATTCATTTTTCTCCATCTACTTTTAATTTTGTTTCCATTCTTATCATTATTCAATTCACCTCCTACTTACTCCAAGTTTAATTTACTCTTCTTTTTCTACCTTAAGGTACAGGCTGAGATCACTGGTTTTAGATCTTATTTTATTGTATCAGTATATAAATTTCCTTTTATGCTTATCTTTGTTGTTGTTGTTGTTGTTAATCCTCAACTGAGGATATTCTTTCCACTGATTTTCAGAGAGAATGGAAGGGAGGGGAAGAGGCAGACAGAAACAAGATGTGAGAGAAACAATTCATCAATTGGTTGCCTCCAGCATGCTCCCAGGCTGGGGTTTGTGCCCTTGACTGGAATGGAACCACTGACCCATTAGTCTGGGGCCAAATGCTCTAACCACTGACCCAAACCGCCTAGGGCCGCCTATGCTTATCTTGAGCTGATTTTACTGCAACCAACAGTAAAAGCACACATGCTCCAGGCCTACAAATGAGAAAGAAAAGTTTCACAGAACAATACTTTTTCTTAATATGTGCAATGTACTCTGATATTTTCTATTCTGTGGTTTAAGAAATGCTGTTCATGACTGATTAAACTGAAGCACAGTTTAGACTTTTTTTTGCAATAACATGTTATTTTAAATTGGTTGCTCATTATGCTCTCATTACAATTTAACAGCACTTCCTGTTTGAAGAGGTCTTATAAGCCAAAAGCTCAAATCCTGTGAGTATGTAGAATAAACTATATTAAACTTTATCTTAGGGTGAACCTAGCAATTTAGCTAAGATTCTTATTTTATATAACAATATAATTTTCTATACTATTCCTGATGAGAGCTCTGAAGATATTTATCATGAGTATATTAGACTTTGGTTTTATTTTAGTGTTTCTGTGGTTAAATATTTTACCCATAATATTGTCCTTAACTTAGATATCAGAGATTCAAATATTCCCAATATTTATGTTTTCATTAATCACCATAGTATTCAATGCAGGTAAGCTACAGAAAATGATAGGAAACCTTTAGAATTATGGATGAAGATTTTTGAAAGCCAAAAAAGTATGCCATGCCATGCAAGATAAAAATCTAATGCTGTCAATGGTGCATCATTACCACAAAAATTAGTGGCAGGCATATAATTTACTAAGTTTTTTGTAAAATAACTTAGCAAGAGCTATAAAACTTTTATAGAAACCAAAACAAGAAAACTTCTTTGACCTGCTATATCTACTTCTGGAATTTCATTCTAATGAAATGATTTAAAACATGGGAAAAACTTTTAAATAAGCTTTGAAAAAAGCATAAAGTAAGGAATTGAAAACCATCTCAGAATGCCAAAATACAGTTAAATAAACTGTACTGTATCTTCTAAGAAATATTTTGTAGTCATTAAAAATCTTTACAAAGATTGTGTAACAGCATATTCATAAGGCGGGATATATATATATGCATGTATGATTACAACCATGTAGGGGGAAAAAACACCTATGCATAACACTGGAATTAAAAAAATTTTACCTCTTTGTCAGGTTAGAGAAATAAGAGTAATTTTTCTTATTGTCCATATTTTCCAAATTCTACTTAATAGCATATGAATCTACACTAATAAAAGAGAAACATGGTAATTGGCGTACGACCGCTACCCTTTTCATTGGCTAATCAGTGAGTATATGCAAATTAACTGTCAGCCAAGATGGCGGCCGGCAGCCAGGCACTGAAGCGAGCACGAGGCTTGCTTGCTGCAGACTCCAACGTTCACCGCCTCACTTGCCGGCCTCTCAT
>NW_005354718.1:2185586-2186354 GCF_000412655.1 Myotis brandtii
TGACAGGGGGCGGCGCCCCAACTCCCCAATCGGCCCTGCTCTGAGCCTGACCAGGGGCTGCACTTAGGGATTGGGCCTGCCCTCTGCCACCCGGGAGCAGGCCTAAGCCAGCAGGTCGTTATCTCCCAAGGGGTCCCAGACTGCGAGAGGGCACAGGCCGGGCTGGGGGACCCCCCTCCCCCCGCCCCCCGAGTGTACAAATTTTTGTGCACCTGGCCTCTAGTTTTAAATAAAACATCTAGCCTTTGCTGGTTTGGCTCAGTGAATAGAGTGTCAGCCTGCAGACTGAAGGGTCCCAGGTTGGATTCCTATCAAGGGCATGTTAACATAAAAAACCATTGAAACCTGTAAAGGATTTTGTGAGTTTATTTGAACTTCAATGAATTGAGATAATGCTCTGGAGAATGGCGGGTGCATTTCTATTTATACGTTGTAATCAAAGGAAAGGGACCTAGGTGGGTTACATGAAATCCATTGGTGATAGACTAGAGAGGCAGGAGAAAGCATCGGGTTGGGGGGGGCGGGGAGGGTGGGAACCCCTGGGATTGGATAAAAAGTAAAATGATAGACACATATTTAGGTGTGTGCAGGAACAATTAACATGATAATGAAGGCCCTGACCGGTTTGGCTCAGTGGATAGAGCATTGGCCTGCAGACTGAAAGGTCCCAGGTTCAATTCGGCCAAGGGCATGTACCTTGGTTGCGGGCACATCCCCAGTAGGAGGTGTGCAAGAGGCAGCTGATAGATGTTTCTCTCTCATCGATGT
>NW_005354718.1:2186826-2200641 GCF_000412655.1 Myotis brandtii
CCCTTCCTCTCTGAAATCAATAAAAATATTTTTTAAAATCTATTAAATATGCTAGTTGTTAGGATTATAAAAAGGAAAAATACATGATATAAAAAGCACTTTTAACTGTATTTACTGTATAGTAGTGATTATATTTCAGATATGTGTGTATGTAGAGAGAGAATGAGAAAATTGAAAGAAAATACCAAAATGCTAGGAAGGGTTGTATAATGTGGGATGATAGTTAAATCTTTTTTCTCTTTATTTTCTAAATTTTAAGGTATTTTATTTTTATAACAGTACAAATGCCTTTTAAAAATGTTTTTATTTATTTCAGAGAGAGGAAGGGAGAGAAAGAGTCAGAAACATCAATGATGAGAATCATCTATCCCAGGGATGGTGAACCTATGACATGCGTGTCAGAGGTGACATGCGAACTCATTTTTTTGGTTGATTTTTCTTTGTTAAATGGAATTTAAATATATAAAATGAATATCAAAATATAAATCTTTGTTTTACTATGGTTGCAAATATCAAAAAATTTCTATATGTGACACGGCACCAGAGTTAAGTTAGAGTTTTTCAAAATGCTGACACGCCGAGCTCCAAAGGTTCGCCATCACTGATCTATCCGCTGCCTCCTGCAAGCCCCCTCCTGGGGATCAAACCGCAACTCAGCCAAGTGCCCTGACCAGGAATCAAATCGTGACCTTCTGGTTCATGGGTGGACGCTCAACCACTGAGCACACCAGTGGGGCTATAAATGCCTTTTTGATAAGTATACTTAGCTATTCACCCCCAAGCACTCTAGGTTTGCCCTAGGCCTCATCTCAGTTTGCTGTTGGCACTTACCTTGTGTCAAAACAATGAGACACACCAATAGTGAGTTAAAATTCTATTGTGTTAAGATTTATCGAGCCCACAGCCAGACTGGAGGCAAAGCTGCTGCAGTGATTTTTCTTACTATAGTTGAAAGAACATTTAATGGACCAAGTAGCAAGAAACACTGGTTCTATTCTCAGTGGTGCATTTTTGTTCAGGGAAGTCATTTATCTCTGTTTTCTAAATCCCAAACTAAAAAGGTCAGATTATTTGTAAGAATCTCTAATTGTAGTTCATGTATGGAAAGGTCAGACTTGAGTAGGATTCAGGAAATTTTTGTAGACTAAAGCAAAACCCCAAGAGTTTGAGAAAGCAGGCAGTACGGTTTATGAGCTCTCAACTAGAAAAATACAGTCAGTAAAGAACTCGAGCCCTAACCAGTTTGGCTCAGTGGATGGAGCATCGGCCTGCAGACTGAAGGGTCCCGGGTTCGATTCCGGTCAAAGGCATGTACCTTGGTTGTGGGCACATCCCCAGTAGGGGGGTGTGCAGGAGGCAGCTGATCCATGTTTCTCTCTCATCGATATTTCTAACTCTCTATCCCTCTCCCTTCCTCTCTGTAAAAACTCAATAAAATATGTTTAAAAAAAAAAAAAAGAACTCGACCATGGGTTGGGATAAACACCCAGCATTTCCCCAAATTCTGGGCAAAATTTAGATAAGATATCTGAGTAATGGTACAGAGTACTAGCAACAGGGCTTGAACAACCTAGAGATTTTTTATGCTCTATCTAGCAAAGGACAGGTAGGATCTGACAGTACACATGGAATTTAGGTAGGCACTTTACACTAGATAAGGATGTGGAGAAAAATGCAATTTCAGGACTATGAGTGTTTCTCTGACAAAATACTGTAATGAAACCCAACGATTCATTTAGTCTGGGAGTCAAAATACTGTGTTGCCTCCCGCAGGAGCCCTTACTGACAACATAGGTACATGCCCTTGACTGGGAATTGAACCCATGACGCTTGGGTTTGAGGGCTGATGCCCTAACTACTGACCAACATTAGCCTTAATTAATCTTAACCTTAGACTAGATCTGAGCTCTGGAGTTTGGAAGGGCATAGTTCTGCTTTAGTGAAATTCATAATTGAATCAGCTGATGCAGACAAGGATGTTCCTAATCATAGCTTGTCCCTAAGTGAAATAAATAATAAGACCTGTAAAAATATAATTACATATTTCTAAACTGGACTCTGAACCTATAAATCCAGACATATTCCAATTTATTTACCCTGACCCAATTAAGAAATGTAAGAGATAACCTAAAGTAAAAACAGGTTTACTGGTTATTGTACACAAAAGAATGTGAGCAACTTACAAGTATCCATATAATAAAAGCCTAAGCAACCATTACGGCTGAACAAGCAGAATGACTGGTCGCTATGATGCACACTGACCACCAAGGGGCAGATGCTCGACACAGGAGCTGACCCCTGGTGGTCAGTGCACTCCCACAGGCGGAGTGCTGCTCAGCCAGAAGCTGGTCTCATGGCTGTCTGGCGAGTGCAGCAGTGGTGACAAGAGCCTCTCCTGCCTCCACGGTAGCGCTAAGGAGCAGCGAGCCAACCAGTAAGGAGCTTGCCGCTAAGAAGCAGCAAGCTGAGCAGTAAGGAGCGAGGGATCTCCGATTGTGAGAGGAATGTCCGACTGCCAGCTTAGGCCCAATCCCCCAGGCCTAAGCCAGGCCTCAGCCGGGCCTAAGCCGGCAGTCGGACATCCCCCGAGGGGTTCCGGACTGTGAGAGAGCACAAGCAGGGCTAAGGGTCCCCCTCCATCCCCAGTGCACGAATTTCATGCCCTGGGCCTTTAGTCAATATAATAAAAGGCTTGGTACAAGCTGCCTTCCTTTCAGCCTAGAAAATATACCAATTCCAAGCTAATAAAGTAGAATCAAACTTCAAGTTTACATAACAGACATACTCAAAGGAAGCCTTAGCTTTATTAGAAAATAGACAAAATCTTCTAAAAGTAAATGGACTGAAATTAAAACTGGAATAGTGCTTCTGATAATAACATTAACTATTGTTTGTTTATGACATAAGACAGACAAAACTTTCAAAATTCAAAAACAGTTAGTATTTTTTCAGCTTTATTGAAGTATAATTGACAACTTAAATATTTTGAAAAGGTAAAAAGAGCCCTGGCCGGGTAGCTCAGTTGGTTAGAGTGTTGCCAAGGTTTTGGGTTCAATCCCCCATTAGGGCACATACAGGAATCAACTGATGCATGCACAAATTGGAATAAGAAAATAATGTTTTTTTCTCTCTCCCTTCTTCTCTCTCTAAATTAATTAATAATTTTTAAAAAGAATTATGGGGCGTAAAAAAAAGAAAGAAAAGGCAAAAAGAACTAATAAAGTTGTCAGGTACCAATTACTTTTAAACTTATCGCTAAGAGTTTTACCAACACTCTTCAAACCAAAAAACACAACAAAATTTTAAAAGTATAGATTTTTCAAGATATTAAACCCAAGATTTTCCCCTTCTTCAAATCCTCTAAATTCAAATTATGAGAAATAATTCACTCTGGCCACTGGGAACATTTCTTCTGCCCAGTGACATAATCAGAAAATTTATTTCTTCTATTATTTAACTTATTCACTCCCAGGAATAAGCAAGAGAATATAATTTCCCCGGAAGCCTATGACTGAGGCATAATTAAATTTATAACATGAGAAATTTAGCCCTAGCCTGTTTGGCTCAGTGGATGGAGCGTAGGTCTGCAGACCGAAAGGTCCCAGGTTAAATTCCGGTCAAGGGCACATGCCTAGGTTGCTGGCTCAATCCCCAGTAGGGGGTGTGCAGGAAGCAGCCAATCAATGATTCTCTCTCATCATTGATGTTTCAGTCTCTCTCTCCCTCTCCCTTCCTCTCTCTGAAATCAATAAAAATATTTTTAAAAAAGAAAAGAAAAGAAATTTAAACACTGAGGAAAGTCCTGATGGTAGGGGAAAATGAGCCACTTTTTGGCCTAAAGAACAAATTTTAGATCTCTAAGGCAGATTTGAAGAAGAATTTATCCAGGAATCCGTCTCCTCCAAAGCTGGACAGGGAGGAAGTGTGGGAAACAAAGCTTTTCTAAAAGGATGAAAGGTGTCACTTGGAGTCATTCTGGTTTCCTGAGGAAGGGAAGGAGACACTGAGACATCTTGTTTTGTGCGTTTTAGATCTTCCTTGTTTTCCACCATTAGTAACTGTTCTATCTCCTCTTTCAAAGATAAACTTGCTTGAAATTCCTGTTTGGGTATCATAAGGTGTTCTTTCTGGCCTATTCTCTGGTCCTCCAACCCCTCTGATTCAGGGCAAATGACTTTGTTACTGGAATCCTCGTGGACTTCCTGCTCTATGTGAGGTAAATGTGGAGGTTCTGTTGTAATTTGTTTACTCTTAGCTTCTTCTTTCAGCAAATTTACATTCTCATGAGATGTAAAACTTGGAGCTTTATCTAGCCTAGATTTTTCACAAAGTAAGACACCCCTTACTTTTCCCTCTTTCTTTGCTGTCTCTGTCACGGATTTCTTTGGATGTAGCAGTGTCCTTATGAGGAGGCCCTGTGCATTCATCCTGTATTCTTTTGCAGCTCTCTCTCTGCGCTGCTTCTGTAAGTCCCTGAGTTGAAGCAGTTCCTCTGGAAGTTCCATACACGTAGGCTAAGAAAAGAAATTGAACACAAATCTCCTATAATTAAACTTCTGATCATGCCTTAAAATCACTTCTATACTTAACAGTATTTGGCAAGTGAAGTTCTATTCAAATGTATTCTTATAGTACCCTCTAGTGTCTTTAACTGTAGTAGTACTACTTTTTAAGTAACAAATATTTTGAATCCAGTTTTGTGTGTGTATGTATCAGGATTATACAGTGAGCCCAGCTGGTGTGGCTCAGTGGTTGAGCATCGACCTATGAACCAGGTGGTCACGGTTCAATTCTTGGTCAGGGCACATGCCCAGGTTGTGGGCTTGATCCCCAGTAAGGAGTATGCAGGAGGCAACCAATCGATGATTCCCTCTCATCATTGATATTCTCTCTCTCTCTCTCTCTCTCTCTCCTCTCCTCTCCTCTCTGAAATCAATAAAAAAATTTTAAAAAAGAAATAGAAAATGACTTCTTTGTTGCAGGAGGTAAATAATTTTCCCAGGTTGCCTGCCTTTGCTTTTGTTCACTATCTTTTCGCCATACAAAAAAATTGTAAGTCAAATTTATTAAATTTTTAAGAGCTCTGAATATTTCTTTGTTGCATAGAAAAACACATACACCTACAACTCCATAGCAAAAGAGCAAATAATCCAAATAAAAAATGAACAAAGAGCCTGGCCGGGAGGCTCAGTTGGTTGTCCTGTACACCAAAGGGTTATAGGTTTCATGTAGGTTTCATTCCAGGTCAGGGTACATACCTTGGTTTCAGGTTCAATCCCAGTCTGGGAAGCAACCGATCTATGTCTCTTTCTCATATCTCTCTCTCTCTCTCTCTCTCTCTCTCTCTCTCTCTCTCTCTCTCTCAATCAATAAAACATATCCTTGGATGAGGATTTTTAAAAAGTGAACTAAAGACCTGACTTGACATTTTCCCAAAGAAGGCATTCAAATGGCCGTAAGTATATGAAAAGATGCTCTGATAACACTAATCATCAGGAAAATGCAAATCAAAACCACAATAAGATATCACCTCATACCTGTTAGGATAGCTATTATAAAAAAGATAAGAGATAATAGTGCTTGGGGAGGGCGGGGGGAGTGGTATGTGGAGAAAAGGGAATTCTCATACAGTGTTCATGGGAATGTAAATTGGTATAGTCATGATCAAAAGCAGTATGGCAGTTCCTCAAAAAATTAAAACTAAAATTACCATATGGTTCAGCAATCCCACATCTGGTATATATCCAAAGGGAATAAAATCACTGTCTTGAAGAGATATCAGCAATCTCGTTAACACTGCATTATTCACAATACCTAATAGAAACAACCTAAGTGTCTATCAAGGGATGAATGAATTAAGATGATGTGTCTATATGTACATACAATGAAAAGAAGGAAATCCTGCCATTTGTGACAATGTGGATGAACATGGAGGGTATTATGCTAAGTAAAAAAGCCAGACAGAGAAAGACAAATACTGTATGCTATTACTTAAATGTGTGGAATCTTTAAAAAAAAGCTAAATTTTATAGAAACAGAGAATAGAATGGTGGTTGCCAGGAGTTGGGGGAAATGGAGAGATAGTTCAAAGGGTACAAACTTTCAGTTATAAGTAGTTTCTAATTAATGTACAGCATGGTTATTTATTATAGTTAATAATTCGATATTGTATACTTGAAATTTGCTGAGAGTAGATCTTAAGCATTCTCAGCATACATACACACAAAGTAACAATGTGAGATAAGGATGTGTTAATTATCTTGATCTCAGAAGCATTCCACCAACGTATATGTACTAGTATACTTTAAATATATATCATTACTTTTTTCAATTATTTCTCAATAAAATTGTGGGGAAAGAAAGAATATGTAAGATTATTTTTTAAATTGTTTTTCCCCCACTAATTTTATAATTCCATTTTTTACAAAAATACTCGATCCATGGAGTTTGTTTCAGTGTAATGAAAGAGATAGCAATTCAATTCTGAATTCTCCTCCCCGACAATGGTTAGTCATTTGCTAAGGTCATTTTCAGAATAATTATATTTTTCTCATGGATTGAAAAGTCTACCTTTATCATAACCATCTTGGCAGATATAAATCGGATATATTTTTGGGTTTTCTATTCTTTTCCATTGGTCTTCCTAAACCGGTACTGTCGCAAACTGTTTTATTTGGTTTAGACTTATATGTTTTACTTATGGTTATTGATCTCTATAAACTCTATAATCACAGTTTGCCTAAATAATGCTGTTGTTAATATTTTTATTGGAATAGAGTTAAATTTAAAAGTTAACTTAGATAACTAAAAATATTTAGTGTCCCCATTCAAGTTCTCTTTTATGTCATTCAGTAATATTTTAACATTTTCTTCATCTCTATATTCCACATTTCTTGTTAGACTTATTTCTGGGTAATCTACCTTTTTTGTTACAATTACAAATTGATGTTTTCTTTCATTTTCTAGCTGTGTATGTGGGTATAAGAAAGCTATTTTTTATGTCATACTTTTTCACTACTTTACTAAATTCTCTTTTTGTTTGGGGTGTTTTTTTCAGTTGATTATCTTCAGGTTTCCTGTGTATCATAGGCATGTCATAATTCTAATTCCTCCTATTCAATTTTTATAGTTTATATATATTTTTTAATTCCATTGCCTAATAACTTCAAAAAATATTAAAGTAGTATGGCTGGCATGGCTCAGGGTTGAGTATGGACCTATGAACAAGGAGGTCACGGTTTGATTCCCGGTCAGGGCACATGCCCGGGTTTAGGGCTCAATCCCCAGTAGGGGGCATGCAGGAGGCATCCGATAGAAGACACTTCTCATTATTGATGTTTCTCTCTCTCCCTCTCCCTTCTTCTCTAAAATCAATAAAAAAATGTATTTTAAAAATATTAAAGTAATGGTAATATTCACCATTTAAATTTTTTTCTTTATATTAATGGGAATGCTTTTAGTGTTCCTAAACATTATGTAGTCTTCTTGCTTGAGAAAATTTTATCATGTTGAAGTATCTATTCCAACTTTAATTAATATTGTATGTAAAGTAATATGTTTCTAGCATTAAACAGTGAGAGCAAAATACAAAAAAGTTATAAAATTGTCGTTGGTTTTACATGATAAATAAAAAACATTAAAATTATCCAGTAAAACAAGGTATGCAAGGTATTTTTATGCTTTGTTGCTGTTGTTGCTATTAAACAGTGAGAGCAGAATACAAAAAAGTTGTATTTTTATTTTTGTTTGGCATTATGAGATAGTCATAAGACTTTCTTGGCTCTAGTAAAATGGAGAATTTCCTAACATTAAACTATGCTTGCAAATAGAATCCAGCAACACATTAAAAGAAAAGTGAAATACATCTAGTGGGGTTCGTACCCAAAATGCTAATATTGTATTTAAGATTCTGCATCAGAATTTCTAACGGAGAATCCAACAACCGGCAAACTTTTTATGTAAGGAGCCAAACAAACCAACTCCATTGCATACTTTTTTTTTTTTAAATAATCCCTTAAAACTGTAAAAACCATTCTTAGTTTGTGAGCTATACCAAAATAGGCCAGGGGTTAAGTTAGGCGATAAGGGCAATATTTTCTCAACTCCTGGTCTATAATTTTTCTTATATTGTACTGGCATCATAAAAATAACTAATGAAATCTTAAATTTACTCATTCTTTGATAGAAATATTCATTGGAAACATAATATTGTGAAAAATGCTCAAGGACATGGATTAAGCCCAAGCTATAGCCCCTTCAAAAATATTTATTACTGCCCTAGCCAGTTTGCCTCAGTGGATAGAGCATCAGTCTGCGGACTGAAGGGTCCCAGGTTCAATTCCGGTCAAGGGCACATGCCCAGGTTGTGGGCTCGATCCCCAGTAGGGTCATGCAGGAAGCAGCTGATCAGTGATTCTCTCTCATCATTGATGTTTCTATCTCTCTCTCCCACTCCCTTCCTCTCTGAAATCAATAAAAATATATTTTAAAAAATATTTATCACCAAGCCTGCCTGGTGAAATTTGCTGTGGCTGTGGATATCACTCCATGAGGAATAAGGCAGAAGCAGAAGTCCTCAAGACACAGCCACAAAGAGCTGCACCTACCTCCATGCCTCCCAGCCAGTCTGCAGACCCTTCTCGGTAGGTGTTTAGGTACCCATCTACCAGGGTGGTTAGGTCAGACATCATCTCATCCAGGAGTACCAAGCGAAGGGGTAGCAGGTAGGTGGCTTCTAGGGCCAAAATTTTTAGCAAGGAGGGTGAAAGAGGTCGTGTGAACCACACTTCCGTATTTTCCTAGAGACATCAAAACAATTTTCTCTGAATAGTAAGCAAAACGTTAAAGAAAATAACTGTAAGGAAAGAAAATAACTGTTCATGTAGGTGCTGTTTAACTTAAAACACTATTACTGTCATTTCCCTCAATTATTACCTTCTACTTTCACACGATGGCTAGCCTTCTGAGCACACACACACACACACACACACACTTTATGATTCAGGGAGGACAGAGGGAGGGAGGAAGGAAGGGGGGGGGGAGAGAGAGAGAGAAGAGGGAAGGAGGAAGAAAAGATAAGAAGGAAGGAGGGAGGAGGAGAGAAAGATAAATCAGGACTTATTTAAAACTGGAGGCAGCAGATTTGGTTATATGGCCAAAATTATAGCCAAATGATCTAGATCCCAGTTTAGCATGAGAGACAATCAGGAGCTAAATAAAATCTACCTTACTTTGGGATAAATAATTGGAATTATTTTTGTCCTATCACTTAGTCCAAATTCCCAACCTAATCACCCTCTTGTCAATTTAACAATGTATTTCAGAATGCTTTTAAATTGACAGACAACAAATCTGGATCCTGGCTCTTATCCACTTGAGCCCACAAACAAACTGTTCCCATTTGGAACAACTAAGATTTTAGCAATGCTCATATGCTTACATGGCACCTGTCATTTCTCTATAGAATATGCTAATAACCTCACTCAGAAAGCACTTGAAAAAAACTAATTCATATGGGACATCCTTTAATACTCACCTGAATCAGTTTTTGTTTCTCTTCCAGAAAGGAGAGATATTTAGGGGCTACTTTAAGATGTCTGATTAAACTCTCCTGTAAGGTACTGATGCAGTTTGGAAGAAAGCCGCCTGTTTCCATGGAAAACTGAAGGACATCTGCCACCTGTGGCATTAAAAAAAGACAAACAGACCAGCCTGTAGAATATATACACAGAGCTATCTCCTGGCAGAAATAGTAGAAGTATACAGTATTTAGATAAATGTCTTTAAATACCATTTTCCCCAATGACCCACATGAAAATTTAAAGTTGTATAGTCAACTTATTCTGAAAAGTAGGAGGAAAAAAGAAAAATGATCACCCAATTTTAATGTGTACTTGTCTACTTTCTTTTCCACTTCTTTTATTTGACTGCCATATGGTTATTTAATATTATTTTTTAAATATATTTTTATTGATTTCAGAGAGGAAGGAAGAGGGAGAGAGAGATAGAAACATCCATGATGAGAATCATGGTGGATCGGATGCCTCCTGCAAGTCCCCCACTGGGGATCGAGCCACCAACCCAGGCATGTGTCCTTGACCGAAATCGAACCTGGGACCTTTCAGTTTGCTGGCCGACACTCTATCCACTGAGCCAAACCAGCCAGGGCTATTTATTATTTTTTGGTGCCTTTGGGAAATGGGGAAAGGAAGATAAAATTCAAGAATTATTTTGCCAGGCCACAGTGGCTCGGTTGGTTGAGTGTCATCCTGTGCACCAAAAAGTTGCTGGTTCTATTCCTGATCAGGGCACATACCTGGGTTGTGGGTTTGATCCCATGTTGGGGAACATATGGAAGGCAATCTCTCGGCAAACTCTCTTTCTCTCTCTTTTCCTCTCTCTAAGCATCTCCTTAAGTGAGGATTTCAAAAAAACAGAATTATTTTTATTACATACTAGAGGCCTGGTGCACAGATTCATGCACTGGTGGGGTCCCTCAGCCTGGCCTGCGGGGATTGGGCTGAAACCAGCTCTCTGACATCCCCCGTGGTGTCCCGGATTGTGAGAGGGCAGTTCTCAGGTGATGCACCCTGGAATCAAGCTCCCTCCTCTCTGGTTCCAGGTGCATAACCCAAGAACTGCAGCTGCCAAGTTACTGCAGCTCAGCAGCTCCTGTGTTGAGTGTCTGCCCCCTGGTGGTCATTGTGCATCATAGCTACCGGTTGGACAGTCAAACGGTTGGATGGTCGCTAAGGCTTTTATATATATAGATTAGCAACTGTGGTAAAGTTTTGGTAAGGAAAGCTTAAAAAATTAAGAATTAAGCCCTGACGGTATGACTCAGTGGTTGAGCATTAACTCATGAACCAATAGGTCACAGTTCAATGCCTGGTCAGGGCACATGCCTGGGTGTGCAGCCAATAGATGATTCTCTCTCATCATTGATGCTTCTAATTCCCTCTCCCTCTCTCTGAAATCAATAAAAAAACATATTTTTAAAAATGTGAAATAATTATTTACCTGTGTGTGATAGGCTATATAATGGCCACCAAAGATATCTACATCCTAATTCCTGGAACATATGAATGTTATTTTATACAACAAATGGACTTTGAAGCTGTAATAAGTTAAGGATCTTGAGATGGGAATATTATCTTGAATTATCAGGATAGGCTCTGAATGTAATCACGTGTTCTTATGAGAGGGAAACAGAAGGAGATTTTACTATGGCAGCAGACTTTGGAGTGATGCACTTTGAAGATGCAATAAGAATAAGCCAAAGAATATAAGTGAAAACTGAAAAAGCAAGAAATCAGACTCTCCCCCACCAGTCTCCAGAAGAAACCAGCCCTGCTGCCACCTTGACTATAGCCCAATAAAAATGATTTCAGACTTCTAAACTCCAGAACTGTAAGAGAGTAAATTAATGTTGTTGTGTTTTTTTTAAAGATTTTTAAAAATTGATTTTTAAAGAGAGAAAGGGAGAGGGAGAGAAACAATGTGAGAGCATAACATCAATCTACTGCCTCCCGAATGCCCCCCACTGGGGACCTAACCCTAATCCTAAACTCTAACCCACAACCCAGGCATGTGCCCTGAGAATCAAATTGGCAACTCTTCATGCATGGGACATCCATCCAATTGAGCCACACTGGCCAGGGCAAATTAACGTTATTTAAGCCACTAAATTTGAACTTATTACAACAGCAACAGTAAACTAATACATTGTGCTAAGGAAAACAAATTAGAAAAACTCTCAATACCTGCTTCTTTCACTATAAAAATCTGAGAAGAAAAATATGGAAAGATATGCCAGTGTCTTTATTACACACAATCAAGAAGCCTAATGGCCTCAAGGGAACAATGAGCAATTCTCTTATGTTTTGGAATAAACAAAAAAGCAATCTCTATAGAGTGAAAGATCCTGAAAGAAGGCCCAAAAGAACATGTAAATGAGCAGATACATACAGGGCAAACTGAATCACACACAAAAAAACACAAAAAATTAAAATTTTAGAAATTTGTTAAAAATTGGCCAACTTAATAGTTTAACCCCTCTCCAAAGGCTCTAGGTCTTATATATTCAATATTTCACTTTCACTGGCATAAACCTAGAAGAACCTAAGAAAGCATAATGAAAACTAATGGTTTTCCTGCTCTCACAGCCAAACCAGCTCTAAGAGATAGTATTGTCTAAGAATTTCTCATTTATCTAGGGTTCTTAGAGCAGAGAAAAATCATATATCTTTAGGCTATGTTGTGCCAAAAGAGGCTTTTTCACATATCTAGGACGACCTGCATCCCTGAGCTAGATGCCAACTAGCCACTCGCCTTAACTGGTACATATGTGGTAAAGGCAGAGGTGTGATTGTTCACCTCATACTAAAGGTCTCATCTCAGACTTCTGAATGACCCCCAAATTGTTTGTTTCTAAATATTATTTACTAGAGTTCAGAACAAGTTCTGGAGCAAAATGAGGGGAAAATACTAAATACTTTTTAAAATATATATATATTTTATTTATTTTTTTTTACAGAGAGGAAGAGAGAGGGATAGAGAGTTAGAAACATCGATCAGCTGCTTCCTGCACGCCTCCTACTGGGGAGGTGCCTGCAACGAAGGTACATGCCCTTGACCAGGATCGAACCTGGGACCCTTCAGTCCGCAGGCCAACGCTCTATCCACTGAGCCAAACCGGTTAGAGCAATACTAAATACTTTTAAGTAACTTTTCTGCAGTGATTTTATAGTTCACCAAATGATCCCACACATTGTACAAACGTCTTACATGAGAAATGAACAGGAATGGGGCACAGACACATAAAGACTTTCAACAACTCATCAGACAAGGCCTATTTTCTACAGGAGCTACGTACAGTAGATTAAATCCAATGTTTCCCTGCATGTACCTGTGTGTCAAAGACATTATTCAGCAAAATTCCATACTGATGAGAGAGGCAATCAGAAAGCCAACGACAATCATGGATAACCTAAGGCATCAGAAGACAGAGACAGAGTTATTAGAACCTGGCTACTAGTTTTATTAGCAGAGGAATCAGCTTACACATTCACCTTCAAAATTTTCTTGTCTTCTAATACCATCTGCAGTCCATTGTTGAAAGCACGATTTCCCAGAAGGAAAATGTCAAATAAATAGACACGGCTGTTTGTGGCCACCTATAATAAATCATGCAGTCACACATGTTATAGAATAAGGAAGAACTAGGGAAAGGGATCTGAAGATCAAGAAAGACATGTGATAAAATATTTAACATCCTCACTTTTAAAGTAAACTATAGGCATTCAATATTCTTAGAGAAAAATGGGTTTACATTGATCCTACATAAAAAAAAATAAAAAAGGAGGAAACCAAGATGGCGGCATAGGTAAACACCTGAAATTGCTACCTCGCACAACCACTTCAAAAATACAACTAAAAGACAAAACGGACATCATCCAGAACCACAGGAAGGCTGGCTGAGTGGAAATTCTACAACTAGAAGGAAAGAGAAAAGCACACTGAGACTCAGAGGAGGTGCGGAAGTAAAGTGCAGAGGTACGGAGGAGCACGTGGAAAGGGCTGGCAACTGATGCCAGGCAGCTGTTGTCTTTTTCAATCAGGAGGGAGTCTCAAGCTCGTAGCTGGGTCCCAGAACATCCAAAAGAAGGCCCAAGGCCCCATAGCAGCTTGCATTGCTTCACAGCTGGGCCTCATCTGCTCATCTGGAAAACCCAAACAAAGAAGAAGAATCTGCATATCTCTCCATAGCTCCTGCTGGGTAGCCTCAGGCAGAGGATAAATTAGCACCTCCTTAGA
>NW_005354718.1:2202328-2215024 GCF_000412655.1 Myotis brandtii
GGGGGGGGGGGGGGGGGGGGGGGGGGGGGGGGGGGGGGGGGAGAGGTGGGGGGGGGGGAGCTAGGGGGGGGGAAAAAAGGAACAACTATAATAATCTGAACAATAAAGATTTAATTAAGAGAAAAAAAACAAATAAAAAAAGAAAGTACTAAATAACAACAACAACAACAAAAAGGAAAGTACCAAATAGGTCCTGGCCAGATAACTCAGTTGGTTAGAGTGTCATCCCAAACACCAAGGTTGTGGGTTCAATCCCCAGTCAGGGCACATACAAGAATCAACCAATGAATGCATAAATAAGTGAAACAACAAATCTCTCTCTCTCTCTCTTTCTTTCCTCTCTCTGTCCAAAATCAATAAATAAAAACAAGAAAGAAGGGTATAAATACAGATGTAACAGGAGAATTAAAAAAGAACCCAACTATGCCGATGATTTGAAAAAAAAAGAAAGAAAGAAAAATAGCTCTTGCTGGTTAGGCTCAGTGGATAGAGCATCGGACTGCAGACTGAAGGGTCCTGGGTTCGATTCCGGTCAAGGGCACATGCCCAGGTTGTGGGCTCGATCCCCAGTAGGGGTCGTGCAAAAGGCAGCCAATCAATAATTCTCTCTCATCATTGATGTTTCTATCTCTCTCTCCCTCTCTCTTCCTCTCTGAAATCAAAAAAATGTATGTATTAAAATAAAGAAATTTGCATTTGTGCTGCTAACTCAAACCTAGTCACCTAAAACCTAAGGTTTGCCATAAAAGTGCATGAAATAAGAGAGGCAATCTAATCCTTGTGCAAAACTGGGCTTGATATCTCCATTTCTTTCCCTTTGAGAAGATGAATACTTCAGTGAGAGAAGGTCAAGAGGGCAGACTGCCAATCCTAATAAAATATCTTTTCAGTAGCTGGAGGTAGGTCTCTACTCAAAGGATAGAAGACATTGTTTGGGTATTCAGCCCCTTAAATGCTGATGCTGCTGAGTGTGATCCAAAGGTGGCTACCCAACCTCCAGCTATGCAAAGCTCATTACAAAGTTCTTTGGATATAGTAGGGACCCTCACCTGACATCTCTCAGGTCCAGTAAAATAAAAATGATGTGGTAGAAACCTGCTGTGGAAAGCTAGCAAACAAAAGGAAAGATGAGAAACTCTTCATAGAGCTAAGGCAAGAGAATAGAGCTGGGAAAGACCTCAAGCATAATCTGTAAGTCAGCAAGCTATAATCATAAAAGCATAATATGTTAATTAGACCAGACAGTTGAACGACCTTCCAGACGTCATTCCGGACGTCCTTCTGGACGAAGCCACTGCCGTGGGGGCCAAGGCAGAGGCGGTTAGGGGCGATCAGGCAGGCAGGCAAGCAGTTAGGGGCGATCAGGCAGGCAGGTAGGCCAGTGGTTAGAAGCCAGCAGTTCCGGATTGCGAGAGGGTGCAAGCCGGGCTGAGGGACTCCCCGCCCCCTGCACAAATTTCATGCACTGGGCCCCTAGTAATGATTATAAAAGTGAATCTATAAAGAGACAGAAGCTCTTTTCTTTTGAAAAGAATAAACTGAGTAGTAAGAGAATGAAAGACATTGCAAACAAGTTCTATTACAGGGACACTTGGGTGATACAACGAAGACAATTAATATAAACTTCCAAGTGAATTTATAATTATTTCCAAAATAAAAAGTTTTTTATAACTATGTTTTACCTGAAGCCAACATAGTTTCCCATGACGACACACATTAGCTCCTTCTGCAGCCACACTCAAAACACTTTGCTTCTTGATGTGGAGCATCTGGTAAAAAAAGAAGAAAATAGAATGCTCCAGGGAGTTAATTTTGCAATTATAACATCATGAATGACAGAAGTAAAATAGCTAGCAGTGAACAAAGTGGATCATATTTTTTAAACTCATAATATCTGATCCAAAACAGGTGTCTGCTACACACACACACACACACACACACACACACACACACACACCATCACTGATTATATACAATTATTTGTTTATTTCCTTACACTAAATGTAAAATTTCCAGCTTCTTGAGGGCTGGGAATTGATGACTGTTTTACCCCACACCTCAGAACAGTGCCTGGCATGTAGCAGGCACTCAGATATTTTGTTGAATTATTAGAGAAAACATCAATGATCTTATAAGAGAAAAATTTGTGAGACACAGACGTGATACCCATATGGAGACAAAACTGGGAATGATTGAAGGCAACTTACTGCAGCACCAAACTTCTGCTGGAACTGATCAATGACTGTGTATGTCACCTCTTCTTCCTCTACAGGGAAATGATGGCATTAGATATATTTATCCTTCTTGGAAATAGAATAGCTCTCCCACTAATTTTAGCCATATTAATAGAATCCTACTCTATTGCAACTCAAATGTTTAATGATATTTCAATATCACGTGCATCAGCCCATCACACAGTGAACACTATTAGCATCCTGTTTATCAACTGAGAATAAACAAAAGCCTCACTAGTGATAATCTTATGAATTGGACAATTTAGTCATTTCTTGTAATAACCCAATAATGTTTCCCTCCTCATAGGTTTATGTCTTAAATAGTTCAAGACACACACTTTTTAAAAGCATGTTCAAAATAAAAAAATATCAGTTTAAATAAATTAGTCCTGGAGATGGGCCAATGTCCACACTTTTGGGATTCTCTGAGTTCTGAAAGTTAATTACTTTTTAATTATGTAATTTAAAAAATTATTGGGATAGCCCAGCCAGTGTGGCTCAGTGGTTGAGTGTCGACTTATGAACCAGGAGGTCAGGGTTGAATTCCTGGTCAGTGCACATGCCCGGGTTGTAGGCTCCATCCCCAGTAGGGGGCGTGCAGGAGGCAGCCAATCAATGATTCTCTCATCATGGATGTTTCTATCTCTCTCTCCCTCTCCCTTCCTCCCTGAAATCAATAAAAATATATTTTTAAAATGTTTAAAAGATTATAGATATAGTATAACATATAATTCTTCATCTCTCAACCTCAGAATCTTTGGAGTGGCATAGGATACAATCCATGCACCTCTTTCTTTTTTCTATCCATACTCACTCTCTTGGTGACTTATCTCACCTAATCTCAAGGCTTTAAATATCATTATAGGCTAACTCTTAAATATGTACCTCCATCTCAGACCTTTCTCCTCATCTCTAGACTTACATTCAAACTTAGGTTAACAGAAACTAAACTCTTAATTATCTTCCCCAAACCTTTTCCATCCAGTCTTTCCCATCTCAGTTTAAGCAACACCATACTTCAGGATACTCAGGCCCAAACCCCTGATATCATCCTTGATTCCTCTCTTTCTCTCACATCCATATCTGATTTACCAGTAAATCGTGTATGCTTCACCTCAACATACACCCAGAATTCCACCACTTCTTACCAATCATACTGCCACCACTAGCATCCAAGTTTCACCATACTCACTTGTTGTAAAATTATTTCAATAGCCTCCTAAGGGGTATTCATGCTTTCACCCTTGTCTATATATATAATCTAATATGCTAAGTGTCCTTTCCACCGACCAACCTGTCGCTATGATGTGCACTGACCACCAGAGGGAAATGCTCAATGCAGGAGCTGCCGAGCTGCAGTGACTTGGCAGCAGCGGTTCTCGGGTGATGCACCTTGAAACCAGAGAGGAGGGAGCCCGATTCCTCACAGGGCCACACGATTTCACCTTCAGCCGTGGGTTATGTTGTTGCTGGGGCACTGTCGGCCCCAAATCTGGTGTACTGCACACTTGTATTGGTTCTTTATTCTGCCTGTACAACAGCAACTTTGCAGAGTGCCCTCTTGCACTTCGGGCCTCCTCAGGGGATGCCAGAGAGCTGGTTTCAGCCTGATCTCCACAGGCCAGGCTGAGGAACCCCACCAGCTGGAGGAACTCCGCTCACGCCGCAGACATTGGGGGAGGGGGCGTGTCCAGCCCATCTCGCCCAGTCCAACCCTGCTGGCCCCCTTCTAATTAATTTACTTTCAATGTGCACTAATCTGTGCACCAGGACACTAGTCTTTCTATAAGCATTTAGACCAGCGGTTCTCAACCTGTGAGTCGCGACCCCTTTGGGGGTTGAACAACCCTTTCACAGAGGTTGCCTAAGACCATCATAAAACACATATATAATTACATATTGTTTTTGTGATTAATCACTATGCTTTAATTATGTTCAATCTGTAACAATGAAAATACATCCTGCAGATCAGATATTTACATTACGATTCATAACAGTAGCAAAATTACTGTTATGAAGTAGCAACGAAAATAATTTTATGGTTGGGGGTCACCACAACATGAGAAACTGTATTAAAGGGTCGCGGCATTAGGAAGGTTGAGAACCACTGATTTAGACTGATCTTGTTCAAAGAGAAGTCAGATCATGTTACTTTTCTGCTCAAAACTCTCCAATAGGGCCCTTCTAGTGTGGCTCAGTGGTTAAGCTTCGAGCTATGAACCAGAAGGTCATGGTTTGATTCCTGGTCAGGACACATGTCCAGGATGCAGGCTCAATCCTCAGTGTGAGGCATGCAGAAGGCAGCCAACCAATAATTATCTCTCATTATTGATGTTTCTATCTCTCTTGCCCTCTCCCTTCATCTCTGAAATCAATAAAAATATACATTTTTTACAAAAACATAAACCACACAAAATAACCTCTCCAATGGAAAATAAAAACTTTAAGACAGTAACAACAGTATAAAAATATGAAATACTTAGGGATAATTATGGCTAAAGATATGTAAGACATGCTGAAGACTACAAAACATTGCTAAGAAATAAAGATCTAAATAAATGGAAAAATATACTAGGTTAATAGATTGGAATATTCAATATTGTTAAGATGCCAATATTCCCCAATTTAGCAATTCAATGCAACCCCAATAAAAATTCCAGCAGGGTTGTTTTTTGAGTGTGGTGGTTCTTTCTTTGGTAGAAATTAACAAGCTGATTCTAAAGTTCATAGGGAAATGCAAAAGACATAAAATAGCCAAAACAACTTTGAAAAAATAACTAACACCACCTCATTTCAAGAATAAATCAATAGTAAACAAAACAGTCTATTATTGGTGTAAAGATAGAAAATTAAATCAATGTAACAAAATTGAGTGTCGAGAAATAAACTTACACATTTATAGGCAACTGATATTTGACAAAGGTACAAAAGTAATTAAGTGGAGAATATAGTCTTTTCAACAAAGTTATACACATGCAAAAAAGAACTTTGATCCATACCTCACATCTTATATAAAAATTAACTGAAAATGAATCATAGACCTAAATGTAAACCTAAAACTATGAAACATCAAGGAGAAAACATGTGACTTTGAGTTGCGATAAAATTTTTTAGATATAACATCAAAAGCATAACCCATAAAAGAAAATATGGAAAAATTGTAGTTCATCAAAATTTTTAGTCTCTTTGAAAGATACTTTAAGAGAATGAAAAGCCAAACCATAGACTTAGAGGATATACTTGCAAAGCATTTATCTGAGAAAAGACTTGTATTCAGAATTTACAAAGAACTCCTAACATCTATATATATAAAGAAGTAATATGCAAATGAGGTCAAGACTCCTTCATGGTCCGACCAGCTCTGGAGGAGCGGCCGGGCTCCGCCCAAGCCTGAATGATCAACACAGAGGGTGCGGCGCGGCTGGGGGAAGGCCCCCAGCAGACACACACACTGGGCGCCTGCTCCCAACCTCAGATACAGTGGGGGAAGGCCCCCAGCAGACACACACACACACACACACACACACACACACACACACACGGGGCACCTGCTCCGAGCCTCCAACGTGGCTGGGGGAAGGCCCCCAGCAGACACACAGACACACTGGGCGCCTGCTCCCAACCTCAGATACAGTGGGGCAAGGCCCCCCGCAGACACACACACACACACACACACACACGGGGCACCTGCTCTGAGCCTCCAACGTGGCTGGGGGAAGGCCCCCAGCAGACACACACACACACACACACAGGGCACCTGCTCCAAGCCTCCATGGCCAGACTGCAGCTTAGGCCCACTCCCCCTGGAGGCTCCTGGACTGTGAGAGGGGGCAGGCTGGGCTGAGGGACCCCCCCCCCCAGTGCATGAATTTCGTGCACCGGGCCTCTAGTTGAATAATAAAATCCTATATAATAAAAGGCTAATATGCAAATAGACTGAACGTTAGAACAACAGGAACAACCAAACAACTGAACAACTGGTTGCTATGATGTGTGCTGACCACCAGGGGATGTGTGTGGAACATGGTGGGCGTTGGCCGCGATGCGATAGTGGAGCAGGTGAGTGGGGCGCCAGACCAAGGTGGGGCACCGGTCACTGTCATTGGGGCAAGCCTCTGGTGGTTACTGAAAATTCTTTGCTCCTGCACACCGCGGGCCCGCCCAGTGCTCACACATGCCGCTGGTGCTGGCCCCACTCACACTTGCAGCTAGTGTCAGTGCTCGGCACCAGTCCCGATCACTCGGCGCCATCAGTGGGTTCAAGCAGTGGCTGCCTGACCGCCCCTGAGGGCTTCTCCACCTCCCCCTGCTCCTGAGGGGCGATCAAGGCAGCAGCCGCCACTCGCACCTGCTGATGGCACTGGCCCAGCTCGCACCTGCTGCTGGTGCCGGCCCCAATTGCTCCGCACCATCAGTGGGTGTGAGCGGGGCTGGTGACATCAGCGTGTGGGAGTGGTGGGCTGCAGGCAAACAGGGGACCAGGGGCCATGGCGGGAGGGGCCAGGCGGGGGCACAGAGGATGGCAGAGACCCACCCCTGTGCCCACTGCAGCCTCGCAGCCCACAGTTCCTTTCAAGGTGCATGAATTCGTGCACTGGGCCCCTAGTACTTCAATAAGAAGATGAGCAAAAGATATGAACATATCTGAAAATATATGAATATATTTTACCAAAGATATTTAATGGCAAATAAGCACATTAAAAGATCCTCTACAACCTTACTCATTAGATAAAGCCAAGAAATCCTCCAGTGGCTTCTCTTCTCACTTCTGAGTACAGGTCCCTTCAGTAACCTACAACTTCCTCCATGATCCACTGACCCCACTTCATCTCCTACTACTCTCCTTGCTCCAGCTAAACTGATCTCTTTGCTGTTATGTCAAGATCCTGCCATGTTTCTTTCTCAGGGTCTTTGTATTTGTTCTTTATTCTGCCTAAAAAATATTTCCCATAGATATCTATACAGCTCCATCCCTCACCTCCTCCAGGCCATTACTCAAATGTCACCATTTCGATAAGGCCTGTCCTGGACACCCTAAATTATAAAACGACCCTCCTCACAGACTTCTACTTTTTTTAAATATATTTTTATTGATCTCAGAGATGAAGAGGGGAAGAGAGAGAGAGATAGAAACATCAGTGATGAAAGATAAACATTGATCTGCTGCCTCCTGCATGCTCCACACTGAGGACTAAGCCTGCAACCCGGGCATATGCCCTAACCAGAAATTGAATCGTGACCTCATGGTTCATAGGTTGATGCTCAACCACTGAGCCACACTGGCCGGGCCAGATTTCTATTCTTTCTTCTGTTTTTTCTCTCTATAGCATTTGGCACTGGCATACTATATATTAAACTATTTATTTTAATTATTTAGTGTCTATTTCCTCCACCAGAGCTCAAAGAGGTAACAGTATACCCAATGTCTGAATATAGTGTGCACTCAAATATTAAATAAACAACTGAATCATGATATTTTATCTTAATTCAGGACCAAGAAGCAATGGCTTAGCTGAGCATTCCATATGGAACCCCGACTTAGGGTTATGCCAACTCTGAAGAGTGCTGAACCACAATAAAGAAAGCCCAGCCCTGGCCAGTTTTGCTAAGTGTTTAGAGCAGCCGTGGGCAAACTATGGCCCACGGGCCGGATCCGGCCCGCTTGAAATAAATAAAAATAAAAAAAAAAAAAAAAAAGACCGTACCCTTTTATGTAATGATGTTTACTTTGAATTTATATTAGTTCACACAAACACTCCATCCATGCTTTTGTTCCGGCCCTCCGGTCCAGTTTAAGAACCCATTGTGGCCCTCGAGTCAAAAAGTTTGCCCACCCCTGGTTTAGAGCGTTGGCCCTGGGACCAAAAGGTCTTAGGTTTGATTCCTGGTCAAGGGCATGTACCTGGGTTGCAGGTTTGATCCCTGGCCCTGGTCTGGGCATGTTCAGGGGGCAACCAATCCATGTGTCTCTCTCACAGCAGTGTTTTTCCCTCTCTTTCTCTCTTTTTCCTTCCTCCACTCTCTCTAAAAAATCAATGGAAAAAATATTCTTGGGGGAGGATTAACAAAAAAACAAACAAATAGAAAGCCCAGTACTCACCTGATGGGCTGTACTTGAGGTCATTCAGAAGAGAGGTGGTTGGTGCCTCAGGGGCAGGAGGAGGCTCACATATATTTAAGTCTTCATCTTTCATTTCATCCAACCTGGTTCTTTCTGTATTTAGACTATACTTACAAAAAACAATACTCAGGTGAACTATTCTTTGTTGCTAATGCCATACATAGATTTTGCCACACATCAATGATAAGAACTTTAGATCTCCATTTCATAGAGGACCCCATTCATCCACTGCTTACACTCATTTGAATATGCCGTCTAAAGATGGAAGAAGCCCTAGCCAGCATGCTCAGTGGTTAGAGCATCAGCCCAGGCACCGGAGGGTTGCCTGTTCTATTCTCAATCAAGGGCATGTACCTGGGTCACAGGTCCCATCCCCGCCCCTGGATGGGGTGTGTGTAGGAGGCAACCAATCAATGTGACACATCGATGTTCCTCTCTCTTTCTCTCTCTTCCTCTCCCCCTCCCCCCTCCCTTCCACTCTCTCTCTTAAAAAAAAAATCAATGGAAAAAATATCCTCACTCCTTACATGAGGATTTAAAAAAAAAAGATTTGAAAGATAATAAAATACAGATGGAAGAAAATATCCATCTATTTTTTCTCATTTCTATTACCCAACTAGTGAATTAGAGTCAAGGCGTTCTACTCTAATGTGTACATTTGGGTAACATAATAATTAAGAAAAATACTCCATCATACCTAACAGAGGATGCTTTTTCTCCCACTGTACCTTGTTCCACTTCATCCAGTAGTTCCACTGTAAAAGAAACAAATGGCTTCCAACAGTTTCCAATCTAAAAGCAATTAACACCCCCATCTGCCCCTGTCCACAGTTTGTCCATGTACCACAAACAATAATTGGAAATGAAATATTAGTCCCCAGAGGCCTTTATATGCTAGTAATAGAGTAGAAAAGACTATCCAAAGTACTGATGACTCCTAATATTTTTATTTTTCAATTATAGTTGACATTCAATATTATATTAGTTTCAGATGTACAGTATAGTGGTTAGACATTTATATCTTATGAAGTGTTTGCCTTAATAAGTCTAGTACCCACCTGGCACCATACATAATCCCATATAATAAAAGGCTAATATGCAAATTGTCCCCTTGGGAGTTTGACCGACCAGGAGGAGTTCGACCAACTGGGAGGAGTTCGACCGACCGGGAGTTTGACCACCCGCTATGACGTGCACTGACCACCAGGGGGCAGTGCGCAATGAAGGAAGGCCCCGGCAGCCGGCAGCCAGGGGAAGGAAGGCCCTGATCGGCCCTGATCGCTGGCCAGGCCTAGGGACCCTACCTGTGCATAAATTTCATGCACCGGGCCTCTAGTTATTACAATATTATTGACTATATTTTCTATGCTGTAATTTACATCCCCATGACTATTTTGTAACTGCCAATCTATACTTCTTAATCTTTTCACAATTTTTTTCACCCAGTCCCCGAACTCCTACCCCATCAGGCAACCATCAGTTGGTTCTCTGAATTTGTTTCCGTTGTTGCAAATGGTAAGATTTTATTCTTTCTTATAGCCAAGTAATATTCCATTGTATATATATGTACCACATCTTCTTTATCATCACGTCTATCGATGGACACTTAGGTTGTAAAGACTCCTAATACTATGTCCCTTTGTAGCTTCCTTGGCCATTCAGCAGGATTAGGAAACTCTCTACATGTTCTGTTTACCTTTTTTGTCCCAGGGCACCTCTGTGGTCATACAGATTGGTTCTAGAAATATCTTTTCTTTTCTGTTCATTCCAATTCCAATGCATCTTTCTTCATACTATGTACTGTTTGGGGTTTTTTTTTATAAAATCACTTACAAATCTATCCCTTTCAAACTCTCACAAGCTAGTACATTAATATTTCAGTGACATGAAAAGTAATAAAAGCTAGATTCAAAATCACAAAAGATATATGAGATAAAACATTCCATGAGATTCTGAAACCATTTATTTTTAACCTAGCAGTGTAGGAACGTAGGGAAATGTTATATATCGACTCTAAGATGCACATTTTAAACAGCTCTGAAATTGGATATGACTCACAATTGAAAGCCTTTATTTTTTTTCTTAGGGTGGGAAAGTAATAGTGTACCTTACAATTAATGGCATCTTAGATTCAATTGTATGCATTAGTTACTTTTCAGGGAAAAAGGCCCTCAAGGGCCACTATCAAATGTCTCTTTCCTCTAAACTACCTGGAAGTGTGGAGTCTGGGTCAGAGAAAGTGAAATTCACTAAAAACACTGAAATCAATTATTATCCTTCATCATGACAATTTCTATCCAAGGTGCTTTTCAGGGAGACCCCTCCATGTCTGATTGAGCCACAGGACAAAGGAGAAGGCCAGCTTTTGCATCTAAAAGTTATGAACAAAGACTAAGTCCTGAGAAAGAATTTAGGAGGAGATGAAATCCATGCGTACAGATCACAAAGCTGATCAGTGGTTAGTATTCTCCTGTGAGGAGATGGTAGTAGTGATTCCTTAACTTCCCTTTATAAACCCATCCATAGCCTAGCTTTGTGCCAGATCAGAGCTGTGCTTCTCTTCAAAGGCTAATACTTAAAACACACTTAAGAAGCCCAGCCAGTGTGGCTCAGTGGTTGAGCATTGACCTATGAACCAGGAGATCACAGTTTGATTCCCAGTCAGGGCACATGCCCAGGTTGCGGGTTTGGTCTCCAGTGTAGGGCAGTCAATCAATGATTCTCTCTCATCATCAATGTTTCTATTTCTCCCTTACTCTCTGAAATCAAAAGAATTTTTTTCAGAAACCCAGATGGGACCAGCCCCCCCTACTGCCCTAGCCAGTTTGTCTCAGTGGTTACAGCATCGGCCCGTGGACTGAAAGGTTGTGGGCTCAATTCCAGTGAAGGGCACATATAGGAGGCAACCAATTGATGTGTCTCTCTCACAGTGATGTTTCTCTCTGTCCTTATCCCTCCCTTCCACTCTCTCTAAAATTCAATGGGAAAAATATCCTTGGGTGAGGATTAACCAAAAAAAAAAAAAAGAAGAAGAAGAGAAAAGAAAAGGAAAGAAAGAATCCCACTACTGTCACCACCATCACTGAGATTATAAAAAGATGGTCAAGGGACAGAGTTTTACAGTAGCATACTCAGTGACAAAGGACAGTTATCCCTCCTTTCCAATCTCTCTAAAATTCAATGGGAAAAATATCCTTGGGTGAGGATTAACCAAAAAAAAAAAAAAGAAGAAGAAGAGAAAAGAAAAGGAAAGAAAGAATCCCACTACTGTCACCACCATCACTGAGATTATAAAAAGATGGTCAAGGGACAGAGTTTTACAGTAGCATACTCAGTGACAAAGGACAGTTAGATAGCTGGCCAGAAGTGGATCTGGATTGGCAGTCATTAATTTGGTGAGATTTTCATCTCTCCCTAAATTCTACTTCTCTCACAAAACAAAGTAAACTTTCAAGCAGCAATAATTTCTTGTTTACAGAAGTCCTTTCCTTTACTCATATTTGCCCCAATGGTAAGAAATGCAGAGCTCTATGCAGTCCCAGATCTCAGACTCCACCACCTTCTCTTCCCTGCACTGATCTTTATTCCTCCTTGGAGGGATTTCTGCTTTTGAGTTCTTAAAAGCAAAAACAGTTCTTTCTCCCAGCCCTTTTCTTAGTCCATATGGTTTGTTTGAAACACACTGACCAGATGAGCTTCTATACTATTTCAGGCAAACAATTGGACCTACTCTTGCTAAATGGCTTTTGTTGGCAGAAATAAAGAACCGAGCTGCTTCCTGTGATTCCAAAACCCAAAAAGCTCTGATAAAAAAATTTTTCCTGTGATTCTTTTGGCAGCAAAACCTAAACTGACATACTACTTATAGTCCTATTTTATTCCACTTAGTATGATTATCCACCCATTTCTCTGTAGAAATGTGTTTTGTTTTTTTTTAATATATTTTATTGATTTTTTACAGAGAGGAAGGGAGAGGGACAGAGAGCCAGAAACATCAATGAGAGAGAAACATTGATCAGCTGCCTCCTGCACACTCCCTACTGGGGATGTGCCCACAACCAAGGTACATGCCCTTGACCGGAATCGAACCTGGGACCCTTCAGTCCGCAGGCCGACGCTCTATCCACTGAGCCAAACTGGTTCTGGCGAAATGTGTTTTATTATAGAGTGCTGCCTAGATCTGCTTGAGGTGTTATGTAATACTAGTGGCCGGGTGCACAAAATTCGTGCATGAAGGGGGGCGGGGAGTGTCCCTCAGCCTGGCCTGCACCCTCTCCAATCTGGGATCCCTCTCCCAATCCGGGACCGCTGGCTCCTAACCACTCACCTGCCTGCCTGCCT
>NW_005354718.1:2215168-2227381 GCF_000412655.1 Myotis brandtii
TAGCTTTGTCCAGAAGGTCTCCCGGTCTAATTAGCATATTACCCTTTTATTAGTATAGATGAACAGTATATACTCTGTGTTAGGTTTTTCCAAATGTCCAGTACAATTCTGGATTCTGAAAAATTTGGCCCCAAGGTTTCAGATAAGAGCTTGTGAATGTACTGTGAACCTGTAGTGTTAAACTCGCTTGCTGAGCAAGACAATTCTTTTCTTTCTTTCTTTTTTTAAAATATATTTTATTGATATTTTACAGAGAGGAAGGGAGAGGGATAGAGTTAGAAACATCGATCAGCTGCCTCCTGCACACTCCCCACTGGGGATGTGCCCACAACCAAGGTACATGCCCTTGGCCGGAATCGAACCTGGGACCCTTCAGTCCGCAGGCCGACACTCTATCCACTAAGCCAAACCAGTTAGGGCGACAATTCCTTTCTGTTCAGATTCCTAACTCTGCCTCTGGCTGAGTCTCTTGTAATGAGCACTAGCAATCCTCACATTGTAAAAACCAAGATGACTAAAATTCTCTAAGACTATTTTTGCTCATAATATCCATTGAAACAGTAAGGTAAGGATCAATTCTCAAATACTAACTTATTTAAGAGTTCATAAATGCAATATTAAAGGCAAGATAACAATCATTTTTTTTCAAATATTGGAATGAGGCAGTGCAGTGAGTTTACCCCTGCAAATCCCAATACCAGCATTCAAGGACAATGAAGCTCTCACCATTCACAATCTCATGCCCAAAAAACATCTTCACTCCTGGGACACTTCGACCAGTCTCCACATTCTTCACTGTTATAGAAAATAATTCAATTGGTTAATAAAAAAGAATGAGCCCTGAAACTATAAAAAAAGTATGATATCTCTCAAAAGTGCTCAATCTGAGTTTTATAAAAATTCCCAAGTTATTTTCCCCCAAAGAATGAAGAGTCAGTAACAAATTACAAAGCTATAGCCTTGAAACAAGCAGTATAAAGAACAAGGGGTGCCGAAACCGGTTTGGCTTGGTGGATAGTGCATCGGCCTGCGGACTGAAGGGTCCCGGGTTCGATTCCGGTCAGGGGCATGTACCTGGGTTGCGGGCACATCCCCAGTGGGAGATGTGCAGGAGGCAGGGGATCGATGTTTCTCTCCCATCGATGTTTCTAACTATCTATCTCTCTCCCTTCCTCTCTGTAAAAAATCAATAAAAAAAAAAAAAAAGAACAAGGGGAACCCCAGAGAAACTAAAAGGGCAATGGTAGTGCATTGAATTTAAACTTCTCCAAAAAAGCCCTGACTAGTAGCTCAGTTGGTTAGAGCATCATCCTGACACACCAAGGTTCTGGGTTCAATCTCCTGACAGGGCACATACAAGAATCAAACTGTGGGAGGCAAGATGGCGGGCTTGCAGTGAGCAGCTATCAAGGGATGAAAATAGGTATGCCTAGAAGCAAATTTTTTTAAAAAAAATTTTTTAATATTTCTTTATTGATTTCAGAGAGGAAGGGAGAAGGAGAGAGAGATAGAAACATCAATGGTGAGAGAGAACCATTGATCGGCTGCCTCCTGCATGCCCCCTACTAGGGATCGAGCCTGCAACCCAGGCATGTGCCCTTGGCCGGAATCGAACCCAGGACCCTTCAGTCCGCAGGTTGACGTTCTATCCACTGAGCCAAGCCGGCCAGGGCTAGAAGCAAATTTTAAAAGTATTTTCTCTTCTAATCTTTTTCCATAGCACCTGATAAGCATCTCCATTCACCATGGCCGTATCAGTAGTGAAATAGGCAATATCAAGCAGAACTATCTTGAAATATTTATTTCCAATTTAAAATGGAGCTTTATATTGTGTTTGTCATAAATCAACATACTCTTCTCTTCCAGATGACTATAATTGCCAAGTGGAACTTGCTTTGACATCTGATGGCAGGATGATAGTTTGCTACCATCCTTTGTGGGTATTCCATATGAACACACCAAACCTATCTCTCAGCCAGATACTGTGCATATAACTATGAAGAAACACAGGACCATATACTAAAAACCAGATTAGAAGAAAAAGATAAACACTTTGAGCAAGGACCCATGATAGAACAACTTAACAAAATGTTCTTTACTACTAAGCACCGTTGGTATCCTCATGGACAGTATCATACACATCATAAGAAACTGAATCCTCCAAAGCCCTTGTTTGAAAATCAAGACAGTTGATATTGAGGTTTTCAGTACTCAAAGAGAAATGCTGTCATGCGTCTCATTTGCTATTTGAGAAAATGTAATCAGGTATATTCACTACTATGTTGTTGTTGTTTTTTAATATATTTTATTGATTTTTTACAGAGAGGAAGGGACAGGGATAGAGAGTTAGAAACATCGATGAGAGAGAAACATCCATCAGCTGCCTCCTGCACACCCCTTACTGGGGATGTGCCCGCAACCAAGGTACATGCCCTTGACTGGAATTGACCCTGAGCCCCTCCAGTCCACAGGCCGATGCTCTATCCACTGAGCCAAACCGGTCAGGGCTATTCACTACTATGTTATACAGTAAAATAATAATGTCTTTTCATTAAAAAAATAATCAAACAGTGAATGCATAAATAAGTAGAACAAATTGATGTTTCTCTCTCCCCCTTCCTCTCTAAGAATCAATAATAAATAAAAACTTAAACTTCTATCAATAATATGCAGGGGCCTTTAGGGCTAAGAATTATATCTATTTACTATATTTCCATTGAATTTTAGTCCACCTAACTCCAGAAAAAATTTCAGGCAGCTATTTCTAGAGTCCACACTCTGTTTCATGCTACATGGTCAAAAATACTAATTGTCAGGAATAACAATCCACTTCCTGGCACAAATATAGGGCTCTTCTCCAAGCACATAAGGGAATTAGGAGTCAAGATCTCATGACTACAATATGGTGTTATTTTTCTAGATGAAAGTGCTCACAGCAGTTGTATATTTCCACATTTCTCAGCAATCCAAAATAATTGAGTTTCACCCCCATGATTCCACTGAATATATTTTTACTGAGGTCAAAGATCACCAGCTGCCTATTTCTCAAATCCAAAAAGAACGTTTACAGTATTAACATACTTGGCTCCCACACATCCTTTGATACTATTCTCTCCTTTCTTCTTGGCTTTACAGGACACTCTTTGTTTAGTTCTTTCCTACTAGTTACCTAGAACTACCATCCTGAGCACCTATTCCATGCCAGGCACCATGCTAATTATTTGCCTACATTTAATTATCCAGTAACATAATAAGACAGGCATTTCATTATCTCTATTATGGAGGAATCTAAGGCTCAGAAAGGTTGAATAACTTGCTTCAAGTCACACTGCTAGTAAAAGACAGAGTCAGAATTCAAACCTAGGTCTCAATGATTTTAATATGCACCTCATAACCAGTGTTGCACTGTCACCCTGGTTTGCCTCCAGTCTCCTTAGCTGCCTCTACCAACTCTGCCTGCACATTGATAGTCTCCAGGGTTATGTTCTTCATCCTTTTCCCTTCTTCTTGAATGATCACATCAACTTCCTAGCTGTAGCTGTCCTGACATGCATTATTTCTCCAATATGGAATATTTCTCTGAATTCCACTCACGTTTTCAACTGACCAATAAGATACTTAAGATTTTCAAACTGAAATCATATCTTCTCCTAGTAAGCAATAAACCTGCACCTCTTCCCATTTCTATCTACACTAATAAAAGAGAAAGATGCAAATTGACCACACTTTCATGATGCCCACCAGCCAATCAGGAGTATGCAAATTAACCCAACAAAGATGGCCAGTTAATTTGCATACACAGCCGCCGAGCGGCCAGGGGCGGGGTGGGACACTTGCATCATCACCATGCCTTCTGCACCGCTCCCAGCCACTCTGGGTCTCTGGGCAGCGTGGGAAGGCGGAAAGGCAGCTCTGGCCAGAACGAAGGCAGAAAGGCAGCTCCGAGCTGGAGCGAAGGCGGAAAGGCAGTTCCTGTTGGAGCAAAGGCAGTACCGGCAGCCAGGGGAAGGAAGGCCCATTCTTGCACGAATCTTCATGCATTGGGCCTCTAGTCAATTAATAACTACTATACACCTAATTTTCTGAGTCATAAAAGTAGGAGTCATTTTCCATTCTCTTTACCTAATGATTACTCAGTTACTCATCCCATCTGCTAAGCATTTATAGAATCTGTCTTCTCTTCTCCATTCCTTCCCAAGCCCCATCATTTCTCCTGCATTGGGTCCCTTGATTGTCTGAATAGTTCCTGTCTATTCCCTTTGTGTGTAGTTTCTCCCTGATGACACACACTGGCTTTGTTCAAATAGTACATAAAAGCAGGAAACAAGTGTAAAGAAATATGTTCAATCTCTCTAGAAATATTTTAAAACATGCCAAAATGAAATTCACTTGTCCATAAAACTAGCAAAAATCAAGGAAAGATACACATGAGCATTTTTTTAAAAATCCAAAGCTAGATTATTTACTGTAATTTACTCACACATTACTAGAAGCAAAATAATACACAACCCTTTTGAAAGACTATTTGGAAATATACATAAAAAACATTTAAACTGCCCTAACCGGTTTGGCTCAATGGATAGAGCGTCAGCCTGCAGCCTAAAGGGTCCCAGGTTTGATTCCAGTCAAGGGCACATGTCCGGGTTGCGGGCTTGATCCCCAGTGTGGGGCATGCAGGAGGCAACCGATCAATGATTCTCTCTCATCATTGATGTTTCCATCTCTCTCCCCATCTCTGAAATCAATAAAAAAAATTTTTTTAAATCTCAAAAAAAACGCCACAAATATTTAAACTCTCCCCGGCCAGTGTGGCTCAATGGTTGAGCATCGACTTATGAACCAGGAGGTTATGGTTTCATTTCCGTTCAGGGTACATGACCAGGTTGTGGGCTCAATCCCGTGTGGGTGTGCAGGAAGCAGCCAATCAATGATTCTTTCTCATCTTTTTTTTTTTTTAATATGGAATGCTTCATGTTATCCTTGTGCAGGGGCCATGCTAATCTTCTCTGTAGCGTTCCAAGTTTAGTATATGTGCTGCCGAAGCGAGCACTCTTTCTCCTCATTGATGTTTCTATCACTCTCTCCTTCTCCCTTCCTCTCTGAAATCAATAAAAAATATACTTAAAAAAAAAACATTTAAAATATCCATAATTTTCACCCAGTAATTTCACTTCTAGGACTATTCCTAAGAAAATGATTATGAATATAACAAATATTTTGAAAGTTTTTAAGCTTTTTGCTTTAAAATATTTAGCCTTATTAAATGGAAATTTTAAAACATGAGAAAATACTTGTTACAGTGTTAACTAAAAAATTGTATATGTGATATACAAGACTTATGTCACCTATATAAATCTGTTATTAAAGACAAGAAAAAATATACCAAAATATGTCATCTGGACTGAAGGCTTATTGAACAAGCATGAGACATTTACTGATTGTTGTCTATTCAATGCCATTTATTCAGGCTAGAAACGTGCTCAATCTCCCTGCAGAGAGTGGTGACCTACTGGGCTTCCAGGGCACCTCTTTAAGGGGGCTGATTCAGCTGGATAGAACACCGGTTTCCCCATCTTCCCTCTTCCTCCTGTCTGTAACTCCATCAATTATTCTGAGATTTGAATCCATGTGCTAAAAAGATGGCAGAGTAGAAAATGAAAAACCCTGGATCCTTGCCAACTTTGGGGAGTATGCCTGGGATGTCTACCTTCTTTAATATGAGAATAAACTCCTAATGTATTTAAGCCCCTGGAAACAAATCTGTTTCTAGCACCTGGTCATGGTTCCCAATAGCACAGCATTAAAAATCTCAAGCAACTAACTTGAAAACTTATATGCCTCCCACTTAAAAATCTTTCAGTTTGTTCCTCATTGCTTTCAGAAGTGTCCAAATGCTATGACATGTAAGGTCCTTCTCATCTGTCTATGCCTATTTCTCACATCTTCATACTGAAATTTACTTAGGTTTTCTGAATGCACCAAATTTTCATGTCTCTATATGTTTGTACATACTGCAACTTCTGCTTAAAACAATAGTTCTCTCCATGTTCTCCATCATCTGCATCACTGGGAAACGTCAGAAATGCAAATTCTTGATCCCCACCCCAGACCTAAGAATTAGAAATTCTGCCGAAGCCGGTTTGGCTCAGTGGATAGAGCGTCGGCCTGTGGACTGAAAGGTCCCAGGTTCAATTCCGGTCAAGGGCATGTACCTGGGTTGCAGCCACATCCCCAGTAGGAGATGTGCGGGAGGCAGCTGATCGATGTTACTCTCTCGTCGATGTTTCTAACTCTCTATCTCTCTGTAAATCAATAAAATAAAATTTAAAAAAAAAACACTCAGCTTTAAAAAAAAAAAAAGTTAAATATCAATACTACCCAAACTGATAAAAAAAAAAAAAAGAATTAGAAATTCTTTGGAGGGGGGTCAAGCAATCTGTGTTTTAACAAGTCTCCCATGTGATCCTGATGCACAGATAAAGTTTGAGAACTACTGACTTAAAACAGCCTCCCTTTCTTCCCATCCAGTTAATTCCTATTCACCTGAATAAAGTTCTGCATCAATTCTGCCATTAGGGAAGCCTTCCCCACTGTACTAATCCTACCACGCTCAGATGGAAATTAGCTGAACCTTTGTGTTTCCATAGCATCTTGTCCCTCTATAAAAAAGGATATAACACTACATTACTGTATATTTTTCTACTTGCTTATGTCTCCTTACCAGACTAAGTTTTTTGAGAATAGGGACTATGTCATTTTTATCTATATCCCTGGTACCTTACACAGTACCTGGTATATACAACTATCAATAAGTGGTTACGCCGAAACCGGTTTGGCTCAGTGGATAGAGCGTCGGCCTGCGGACTAAAAGGTCCCAGGTTCGATCCCGGTCAAGGGCATGTACCTTGGTTGCGGGCATATCCCCAGTAGGAGATGGGCAGGAGGCAGCTGATCGATGTTTCTAACTCTCTATCTCTCTCCCTTCCTCTCTGTAAAAAATCAATAAAATATATTTTTAAAAAATAAAATAAGATAAATGGTTACTGAATGAATTATTCCTAGCCCACAAAAGTTATAATGTGGCTTAACAATAAAACTAATCTCAAATGCCATTTATGTCTTTTTTTTTAAAAAAATCCTCACCTGAAGGTATTTTTCCATTGATTTTTAGGAAGAGTGGAAGAGAGAGGGAAAGATGGAGAGAACCATCCATGTGAGAGAAACACATTGATTGGTTGCCTCCTGCAGGAGCCCCGACCAGGAACTGGGCTGGGGAGGAGCCTGCAACCAAGGTACCTGCCATTGACCAGAATCACACCTGGGACCCTTTGGACCACAGGCCAACACTCTATCTACTGAGCAAACTGACTGGGGCCATTTATGTATGTTTTAATTATGAACTTGAAATTTATCATGCTAGGAAAACAACTATCCTAGCAAGTCCATATTTTGGCTTAATTGAAAACTACATGTTAGGCCCAGCTGGTGTGGCTTAATGGTTGAGCATCACCATATGAACCAGGAAGTCAGGATTTGATTCCCTGTCAGGGCACATGCTCAGTAGGGGGTGTGCAGGAGGCAGCCAATCAATGTTTCTCACTATCCTTCTCCCTTCCTCTCTCTAAAATCAATTTTAAAAAATATTGTAGCTTCAAAGTGAACACATGGAGGAGCTAGGAGGATGGCACACCCAGAGAAGGCACGGAAACTCTGAGCCTCTTCCATTTGGCTGTTCCTGAGTTGTATCCTTTATAATAAACCAGAAATGCAGCTGGGAGAGATAGAAGTTATTTTATGACAAAGGATAATAGATAATCACTGAGGTTGCAGAGCAGGAGCACAAGACCTCTGGTCCCTCCTGGTATCTTTGAGCCTTTGCACTATTACTAAGCAGCCTATCTTTGACTTCTTTTTTTGCATGAGAAAAATAACTGCCTTTGTGACTTTGTCTGTTAAAGCCAAAAGCAATTCTATCTAATAGAGTAGTTATTTTAAATTTCAAGATGCATATGGAGAAAAATTAAAAGAATTACCCAATTTAAAAAATATATTGAAATTTTCTACTATCATGTCAATAAAAGTAGAGAAGTGGGACAAGCTAGCATATGCAGCCATGTTGCTGTTAGGGAAAATAGCATTCTAATCTTCCTCCTACCCTTTCCTAAAATAGGAATGATGCCTACTAATAATCCCAGTGGAGCCCAGTCATCACCCAAACTAAGCTATGAATTTCTTAAACGGCAGAAGATTATGAGAAATAAAAAGAGACCTTTCTTCAAGACAACAATCTTGTTAGGGTCCACATGCTGGAGCACTCCCTCAAAGATGCCACAAACCAATGTGAGTTTCACCCTTCTCCACAAAATCTGATTGAGGTAATGGTAGTCACTGCTGGGATCCATGCTTTTTTATTCCAAAAGCAGTCTTCAAGAAATCTTCTTTAAGTATCTAAGCACTTGAAAATAAAAGAGATCTATGATTTAAAAAATATTTTGGGGTGGGGGAGTGGGGTTATTTTTTCTTTCTCTATACCTGTAAGAGACAAGAAAAATAAAAATATAAGAGTAATTCAGTTTGTTTATCCTTTTAGAATGATAATGAGAAAAAAATCATTGTGAGCACCAACTCTAATTTATACATGGGGAAATGAAAACCATAGGACTTAAGGTAAGGTAGGCTTGATGACTTCATCTACGAAATGGGGTAATACCACATTTCCTTCCTTAGCTAAATGAATAAGCAGAATATTTAGAAACTTTTAAAGGCAGATACATATATCTTTTTAATATCAACCATAAATACTAAAAGAACAAATGAAAAAAATTGACATTGGCAAAACATTTGCAATACAAACTGTTTACCCAGAAATGTCTCTGGCTTGATGACTTCATCTATAAAATGGGGTAATACCACATTTCCTTCCTTAGCTAAATGAATAAGCAGAATATTTAGAAACTTTTAATGGCAGATACATATATCTTTTTAATATCAACCATAAATACTAAAAGAACAAATGAAAAAAATTGACATTGGCAAAACATTTGCAATACAAACTGTTTACCCAGAAATGTCTCTAATCTATCCTCTTCCAGGTTAGTAACATTCCCAGAGTTTGACGTTTTATAAAAAATATATTTTTATTGATTTCAGAGAGGAGAGGAGAGGGAGAGAGATGGAAACATCAATGATGAGGGAGAATCATTGATTAGCTGCCTCCTACACACCTCACACTGGGAATCAAGCCCACAACCCAAGCATGTGCCCTAACTGGGAATCGACTCGTGACCTCCTGGTTCATAGGCTGATGCTCAACCACTGAGCCACGCCAGCTAGGCCAGAGTTTGACATTTTTAACCAACCAAAGTATAAGTGATTTAAAACTATCACAATTTATTCATTACCACTCCAGCTGCCATTTCACTGCAAGGGCCATTTGATCCCACTCTGGCCACAGTTCAGTCACGGGGCTGCTGTAGTATCACCAACCAGTCATTTGCAGCCTAACACAGTGGTCGGCAAACTCATTAGTCAACAGAGCCAAATATCAACAGTACAATGATTGAAATTTCTTTTGGGAGCCAAATTTTTTAAACTTAAACTATATAGGTAGGTACATTGTTATTAACTTAATTAGGGTACTCCTAAGCTGGCCTTTGCTAAAAACGTCCTCAATCTGATTGAGGTACATTCACTGAGGTCGACCCCTTCCAACTCTCCCATCCACACTCGTCTTGTATACTTGTTTAGTCTATCTCCTTTCCGAAAACCGACTTCTGCGCATGGGCCATGAAGTTTCAATCGCACTGTACATGCGTGCCCGCATGTGGTATTTTGTGGAAGAGCCACACTCAAGGGGCCAAAGAGCCGCATGTGGCTCGCAAGCCGCGGTTTGCCAACCACTGGCCTAACAGATTAAACTGCCAAATGCCATACATTAGTTTTGTAAAATTCAACTGTTTTTGTGAAGATGATGCATGCTCATTATAAATGATAATGCAGAAATGTACAAAAAAACTTTACCTTGTAGAAATAACTATTAGCCATAGTAGATACTCATATTCTTAAGTGTAATACTGTAATTTAAAAGATGAATCTTTTTTTAATAGTATCTTTTAGAACAATCCTACTGTTTGAATGTCCTTATTTTTAGAATCCCAGATAAATTTTCCTCTATGGTGGTTTAAATTGAAAAGCTGATTGCCTTTACCAATCAATGTGTGTGTCTCACATGGATGTTTCTCTGTCTCTGTCTCTCCCCCTTCTTTCCACTCTCTCTAAAAATCAATGGAAAAATATCCTCACGTGAGAATTAACAACAAATTAAATAAATAAATAAATGCTGCTTGCCTTTGCCACACTACAAACAGTGAACCAGTGAATTTGCAACCTATTTATATAATAATAAAAAGGTAATATGCTAATTAGACCAGATGTCTTAAGGACGTCATTCCGGACATCCTTCTTGATAAAGCCAGGGCTGGAGGGAAGCCAGCCGGGGTCCCAGGTGCCTGTGGGCAGCCAGAGGAGGGAAGCCTGGGTCCCAGATGCCAGAGGGAAGCCATTGCCAGCAGCTGGGGAAGGAAGGCCTACTCTTGCATGAATTTTCATGCATCAGGCCTCTAGTTTATATATATAAAAGCCTAAGTGACCTTTACGACCGGTCGCTATGATGCGCACTGACCACCAGTGGGTAGACGCTCAACGCAGGAGCTACCCCCTCGTCAGTGCACTCCCACAGCCAACCTCCCCAAGCCGGCCCTGATCGGCCCCGATCGGCCTCGATCTCCGGCCAGGCCGAGGCACCCCACCCATGCATGAATTCGTGCACCAGGCCTCTAGTCTCTCTATATAAAAGCCTAATATACAAATTGTTCCCTCAGGAGTTCAACTGGGAGTTCAATCACTCGCTATGATGTGCGCTTACTACCAGGGGGCAGCATGGAACGAAGGAAGGCCCTGGCCGGCGGCTGGAAGGCCCAATTGGCCCTGATCACCAGCCAGGCCTAGGGAACCCTACCGGTGCACAAATTTCGTGCACTGGGCCTCTAGTTTAACAATAAAATAAAACATTGATGGAATAATTAAGGCATAATTCAACTAGGAAGAAGGTGAGAAGATACATAGCAATTTTAGCCAGATAAATTACCTATATTTTTATATTTTAAGGTGTAGCAAGTACTTTCACAAATTTCATTTGTTGCCTACAACAACCATTACCTAATTTACACATGCAGAAACTGAGGCTTAAAGATTTAAAACACCTGCCCAAAGGCACACATTTAGAAGATAATGGAACCTGAACTAAAACCAGGCCCTTAGTGAAGAGCATATGTAGGGCAAGGCCAGGTGTAAAGCATCCAGAGAAAACATGTCACCAGAGTGTCTGAGAAAAATCATTCTTCATTGTTCAAGGCAATCCAAACAGGCAAAAGGGGAATTTTTACAGACACAAAAAAAGGGCATAAAACTGGAAAAAACAGCCCTTAATAGAGGCAAAAAAATTAATTTATATTCTTAAATGATACATAAGAAATAAAAGTTTGTGAAATGCTTGGAGAGTAAGGAAGCTTAAGAAACATTAAAGTAAGAAAAAACAACATTAACACAAAGAAAGTTCTCACAGAGGACAGCTGCAAACGGTAGATTCAAGATTAGGAAGGAAAAACTAAGGTCAAAATCCAGAGATGGGCTTCAGGGCAGAGTCGGAAAAGGGACATTCACTTGCCTGACATCAAGTCTTTCCTACCACACCTATACTTGCAAGATTAAGAAGCTCCCATGGCTTCCAGACCGGCAAATCCAAAAGATCACCCTCTGCATTCAAAGGCAGACCTCACTACGGACAAGAGCAAATCAGTCCTGAAAACAATTCAGTGAGAGTGGGACCTCCCTCGGTCTCCTGCTAAGCTGTCAGAAGAGCCTTTGGTGAAGCTTAAAACTAGTGAGCCAAGCAGCTTGCCCAGTCCCCAGGTGCGCAGGTACTCAGTGATGGAGGGCAGGATTTGTTCTAACCATCGCTCAACCCAGTGGTTCTCAACCCTCTGGCCCTTTAAATACAGTTCCTCATGTTGTGACCCAACCATAAAATTATTTTCGTTGCTACTTCATAACTGTAATGTTGCTACTGTTATGAATCGTAATGTAAATATCTGATATGCAGGATGGTCTTAGGCGACCCCTGTGAAAGGGTCGTTCGACCGCCAAAGGGATCGC
>NW_005354718.1:2227527-2257970 GCF_000412655.1 Myotis brandtii
ACAGAATTTCCGGAGGATGAGGCCCAGAAATCGGGATTTTAAAAAGATTCCCAGGTGATTCTAATGTGCAGCCAAGGTTGAGAACCACTGGCCTAAGGGTTAGACTCTAACCGGTTCCGCACAAACCCGCACTGGAGGGGCCGGGAGGAGGGCTCGAGGCACTGACGCCACAGGCCAAAGACCAGTTCACCTGAGCCTGTACTCATTTACCGGGTGCATTTGTTTTCAAGAAAACACACACATGCCATGAGAATAAACTGCAGCCCTGGCCCGCGTGGCTCAGCTGCTTGGCTCGTGGTCCCTTCCGAGGAAAGGCGGGGTCACAGAGGCCGCAGGTGCCATCCCCGCAGGGCACACGCCCAGGTTTCCGGGTCCGTCCCCCGTGGGGCGCGTATGGGAGGCGACGGGTAGATGTTTCTTTCTCTCCCTTCCTCTCTAAAATCAATTAAAAAAAATAATACAGGGTGTTTCCCCCCCCCCCCAAAATGTACACACACTTTTTGAGCTGATAGCTCAATTTTGAAAATGTACTTTAATAAACACTGCCTTTGTAATTATTCCAAATGTGCATACATTTTTTGGGGTTATACTGTAAATATATCCTCGGGCGAGGGTGACAAACAAGAATTAAATCCAAATTTTCTCGTTTTTAAGACAACATAAACTTCAAAGAAAAGTCGAGCCATACGCTAGGAATTCACTCTTCTCTGTCGGTAGGTGTTTCTATCCAAAGGAAGTTTGGGAAATTCGGTCCCAATTTTCGCCAAATGGTGAGTTCCTGGAGCTGTGAAAAGGGGCTGCTGTTACGCAAGAACTCTCGGCCACGCCCAGCCCGCGACGCCGGTTACCTGAGACCCGAGAAAAGGACGCTACCGTTGGCCTCCGGCCGGAGCCAACGAGAGGGCCGGCTGTTCCTCAGGAGTCAATCAGCGCGCGGCCCCGAGGCCGATGGCAGAGCGCCCCCAGCGGCCAGGAGGAGAGAGGGCGGCCCTGGAAAAAGGAAGCGCAACTCCGGGCAAGCCGTTCCCAGGAGACACCCTAGAGGTCCCCCGAGCGAGCGTTTGTCTTTCTGTCTTTATGGTTTCGCTGTGCCATCCGTAGGGTGGGGAGTTCTGTGAGAAACCTGTCGCAGGTCAGCTTGTCAAATGAGTAAAATGGAGTTGCCCCTTTAATTGCGGTCGCTAGAGCCAGAGTGGCATTGCCCTTTTAAGGACGGTTGCGTCACAGTTCCGGGGGCGGGTCCGTTTCCAGCTAGACCCGGCAGGGCGCTGAGGTGATTCATTCGGGGGCTGGAGCCGGGAGCGCCGACGTCGTCTCCTGCGCCCGGCGCAGCCTCGCTCCTCATTGGCCGCCCTCGGGGACGCCCTCGCCCGCGCACCACCCTTGGGTACCCTCCCCAGTCCGCTGTGGAAACACTGCCCTCTTCCTTCTTGACCCCTGGCCCTTTCTTTCTTCCCTCTCCCTCCCGCTTCTGCCGTCGCTTCAGGAGCTCCTGCTCGCGGAGGAGCTTCCGGCTCGGCGATGGGGTCTCGCGCTTCCACGTTACTGCGGGACGAAGAGCTGGAAGAGATTAAGAAGGAGACTGGCTGTGAGTTGGGGCAGGGGGGTGGGAACGCGGCCGGGCGCCTCCGGCTGGCTTCGGGACGACCGAGGGCAGATGTCGCCGAAGTCTGGGGCTGGGGTGCCCGGAGGTTGCGGGGATCCCGGGCAGCCTCCAGCACTGAGCTTCGGGCTCGGGAGCTGGAGAACCTGCTCGTCCAGCCACGGCTCCCCGGTCGGCGTTCTGGCTCTTGGGGGACGGTTCTTCGCCTCCAAGGCGGGAGTCGCGATTACCCGGGGAACACAGACACCGCTCGTTTCCCCGCTCCCTGCTAAGGAGAGCCCCCGAACTCCCCCGTCTTTCCTCTCACCAGCCTCCCATTCAGGAACTCGGGGTAGACCCTGTAGAAAATACAATCGCTTACCGTGACGTCCCTGGGCAAGGGCTTAAAACCACTCACATCTTTGGGAAATCACAAATACTTGCCACAGCTGGAAAAAGAAACGCAGAAAGCCAGCTTCTATAGTAAGACGTTGAAATACGTGAACGGGTGACAGGAGGCCTTGAAATAATCAGGGGTCTGAGGGTGTAAGACCTATGCTGAACTTGTGGAGGGAAAGCATGGATACTGGGACCACCCGTTTTTACTTACACGGAGGATGCTCGCTGTCCCCGGGCTCAGATATGTTGATTTCTGCTGTGCCGGTGTACTTTATGCAGTCACTATGGACATTGGATGTGCCCCAAAAATCTCAGTGTGAATTTGTATTAAGAACTGATTTTTTTTTTTATAGTCCAGTCTCTTCGTCATTAACCTGAACAAAGGGCAGCAGGCCTTTGGGGATTCAGAAGCTCTGTAAAACACCGTCACATACGTTTGTGTAGTCCTTCATGATACGTATAATATTGTCTCTTCTCAGTAATACATTATGACTTGTATTTTACACGAGTTATATAAGCATCTGAGTGTTGTCTCTTCATGCTCCCTTGTTTTTGATAATGAGGTGGCCAGTAAGTAATTCAGTGGCCTGTATGCAGGTAATATTGGAGCAATGCTGGGGGAAACTACAGAATTACTCAGGCAATGGTGACCTGAGATAAATTAAATGCCGTCCACTGCTTTCTGACAAAGAACCTTCAAGTTGGAAGGAATGTTACATAGTCCCAGCCCTTGTCTGAGTGGTTTACTGCTTTCAGTGTCCCCTAATGTATGGCCATTATGCTTCTCCATAAAGGCTAATGATGATGAGCTCACCACATCCCAGTGCTGTCCTTTTCATGATTTTGGATGAATGATGGAAAGCAGTTATTTATAATGTGCAGAGTTTGGCCACTTTACCGTATAGTCTACTTATGGCACTCTAACTCCAAGAGTAGAAATATAAGCAGTTTGTATTTAGCAAGCATTTTATTACATTTCAGGCCAATATCCCTATGTTAGGACTTTGGTGACACCAGGGTTAAAGCATTTGTGCTTAAAGTAAAAAGTCACATTAATGAGGAAGTATAAAGCATAGTGGGGGTGGGAAAAAGCGATTTTGCCTCAAGATAAAGGGAGCAGTAATCCCATCCTGGTTTATTTGCATTTGACCAATGATAGGGGCCTGGATGCCATAGGACTCTGGGTTATTTTACTGTGTAACTTGTGAACACACAGAACTAAGTACTCCTGGAAGAGCTGTTTTCCTAGTTGCCAAAAAATGAAGCAAGCGAAGGAGAGTCTTAACCACAACTAGTACCAATGTATGTATTAAGTCAGAAAGCCTAATGAAACAAGTTCTTACTGAATTTTTGCAATGTCTATATTCAGTACTGTGCTAGGTACTCAAAGCAGATGTTGACAAAACATGCCCACAACTTGGTGGTGGAGATAAATCCACAAGAGTTAGGATTAGCATCAGGACATAGGGTAACTGAAATTGTGTAACACCTACCTGCAGGACTCAGGGAAGCCTTGTGGGCTGGCCTTGTAGAGGACAGGAATTGGGCCTTTGTACATGCGTGAATGGATTACATTTGGGTAAATTAACTTAAAGCATTTTTTATAATTCCTGGAGCATTATCCCCCAGCTTGCTACACAATTTTTCCTCCTCTATGGGAGTTAAGCCATCAGTTTATTCAGTTAGTGCCCATCAGCAGAGTTGATTTTTATTTTATTTTTTAAAATATTTTTTTAATTTTCCAGTTACAATTGACATACAATATATTAGTTTTAGGTATATAACAGACTAGGCAGTTATTAACTTACTAGTGACCTGGTGCATGAAATTCATGCACATTAAAAGGGAATTAATTAGAGGAAATATTTTAATACAGTGGGGCCTTGATTTACGAGTGTCCCGACTAACGAGTCTTTTGAGATACCAGCTGTCTCTCGGCCGATTTTTTGCATTAAGTTGATAGAGTAATTTGAGTTAATGAGCTCCTTAACGAGCTCGGTCTCGGAATGAATTAAACTCGTAAGAAGTCAAGGCACTGTATTGCTATTTGCCCTTTCTCTATAATAGAAGTGTCAGAGATGAAAGAAAATTAGTAAAATGTATATAAAAATCTTCTTACTGTCAGAGTCTGGGGCACGCTTCGGGACCCAGAGTCAAGGCCCCGCCCACCCGCATGCACCTCCAAATCACGTGAGACCCAGACCCTGCCGGCCTCACCCCCGTCAAGCCCCTCCAAGTGGGGGGCGCGGCCTCAGGTCACCTGGCCCGGTGCCAGGGCAGGGGGCGTGGCCTTAGGTCCCCCGGCCTGGCGCTGGGGTGTGTGCTCCCCCATCAAGCCCTGCTGGGACGGGGGCACAGCCTGAGGTTCCCCAGCCTGGCGCTGGGGCGGGGGGGACGCAGCCTGAGATCCCCTGTCAAGCCCCACCAGGTGGGGGGCACAGCCTCAGGTCCCCTGCCCTGGCCCAGCGCCATGCAGCCTCAGGTGCCTGCTGATTGCTTGTTGAAGGCTCATTACGGGAACTCGGCCTCTGCTGTGGGTGCAGCCATCTTGTGTTACGGAATACCTGCCTCCGCTGTGGGTGCAGCCGTTTTGTTATGGTGTGATGGTCAATTTGCATATTCCCTATTTATTAGATAGGATGGTACAATTACTCCAATAAGTCTAGTGACACCATACATAGTTATTATAATATTATTGCAGAGTTGATTTTTAAAGCAGTAATTTTAGCATAATATAAAAGTTTAGAAGAATAAAAACAGGTATCTGAGAGTGGAGTAAAGAGGTAGAATTTGTCTTTTTTTCACCTGCTTCCTAGTTTGGGGAACTATCAGAAACACTCAAGTGTAAGTGTTTTATTGTTCCCTTTGCCTATAAGAAAATGTATTGTAATTGGGAAAAACTGACTTTATATATATTTTAAATATATTTTTATTGGGTTTTTTGTTTTTTTGGTTTTTTTTTTGAGAGAGAGAGAAACGTTGATACGAGAGAGAAACATCTATCAATTGCCTCACCATGAAAGGGACCGAACCCGAAACCTGGGCATGTGCCTTGACCAGGAATCAAACTGGCAACCCTTTGGTGCATGGGAAGACATTCAACCACTGAGCCACACTAGCCAGGGCAAAATTGACTTTATTTTTCACATGAAAGCTTTGCATTGCTTTTAAGCAATTTTTTCTGAGTGTAAATTAATTAGAATTCATGTATCACTAGTTTAGCCAGTGTTTGAAATTTAGTCTAAGTGATTCTAGGGAAGTAATTCTAGGGAAGAATTACTTATAAGTCTTAGTTTCATCATCTATAAATGGGAATAATAATAGTATCTACTTTCAGGGGTATTGTGAGGATTAAACTACTTAGAATAGTGCTTTGTGTATAATAAATACCAGGTAAGTGTTAGTTTGTATTATTTTGAACCATCCTATATAATAAAGCCTAATATGCAAAGTGTCTGATTGGTCGTTCGACCAGTCACTATGACACACACTGACCACCAGGTGGCAGACGCTCCGACCGGTAGGTTAGCTTGCTGCTGGGGTCCGGCTGATTAGGACTAGGCTAGACAGGCCGGACACACCCTGGAGCCCTCCTGCGGTCCCTCCCCGGCCCCAATCGTGCACCAAGGGACCCTACCGGTGCACAAATCTGTGCACCGGGCCTCTAGTAGATAATAATCATCTTATAGGGAAGATACCATTTGCATATGCTAGTTATACAAACCGTGTCTAGGACAATGTAATTGGGGAGATGACAGCATTTTATACATTTCCTAATTTCAGGGGGGCATTGGATTAGGAATCAAGTACAAATGTTGTTTTCCCAATTCTAAGGAAGTATAACTTTTAAAGGAGTATTTCTACTCCTTTTAAATCCCAGTGTTTCTAACAGTTTAAAAAGCAGTAATAAGCCTGGCTGGTGTGGCTCACTGGTTGAGTGTCAACCTATGAACCAGGAGGTCACAGTTCGATTTCCGGTCAGGGTATATGCCTGGGTTGCGGGCTCGATCCCCAGTGTGGGCCATGCAGGAGGCAGCCAATCAATGATTCTCTTTCATCGTTGGTGTTTCCATCTCTCTCTCCCTCTCCCTCCCTGTCTGAAATCAACAAAAATATATTTAAAACAAAACACTTTGTGTTGTCATAAAATTTTTCTATATTATCATTGTTCTTTTACCTTTTTTCACACATTAGCATTCCATAAATTAAAGCTCATTTGAATAAAAGTTGTCATTAGGGGAAAGGCCACAAGTGTCTTGGGCGTTTCTGTAATCTCCACCCTTAGTTCACCTAACGGTAGCAATAATCTGGCTGTGAGTTATTTAAAACTTTTTTTAAATAGCCATTTAGAATATATGTACTTCTATGTTCATTGCAGCATTATTCACAATAGCCAAAATATGCAACCTGTGTCCATTAATTGAGCAGTGGATAAAAAAAGTTGTGGTACAGCCCTGGCTAATGTTGTTCAGGGGTTAGAGTGTTGGCCTGTGCACCGAAGGGTCTCTGGTTCAATTCCCTGTCAAGGCATGTACATGGGTTGCAAATTCGATCCCCGGCCTTGGTTGGAGCACCTGCAGAGGCACCCAGTCAACATATCTTTGTCATATCAGTGTTTCTCCCTCTTTCCCCTGCCCTCACTCCCACTCTCTCAAAAAAATCAATGGAAAAAAATATCCTCGGGTGAGGATTAACAACAACAAAAAGTGGTGATGGTGGTTGTGGTGGTGGTAGTGTGTAATGGAATATTACTTGGCCATAAAAAAGAACGAAATCTTATGATTTGCTACAGCATGGATGGACCTAGAGGGTATTATGCTGCTAAGTGAAATAAGTCAGAGAAAGATGAATACCATATGATTTCACTTATATGTGGAGTCTAAAGAGCAAAATAAATGAAAAACCAAATAGAAACAGACTCATAGATACAGAGAACAGACTGATGGTAGGGAGCATAATCACTATGCTATACACCTGAAATTAATACTGAATGATATTGGATGTCAACTGTAATTGAAACAAAATAAAAAGGAAAACCAATTAGATTCAAGTAAGGAAAAAATTGAATTCCAAAATCACTTAAGACAAATTGTGTAAATAAGAAGTAAAACATATTAATACAAAGCATGAATAAATATCACAATACATACATCCACAAGAAAAAATAGCCATTTAATCTGTGAGAATTAATCTATGCCAACTGAGTGGTAATGAATAGATTGGAATCTTTATTTTTGTGTGTCTGTTAATCCTCACCCAAGGATATTTTTCCATTGATTTTTAGAGAGAGTGGAGGGAGAGAGACAGAGAGAGAAACATCAATGTGAGAGAGACACATTGATTGGTTGCCTCCAAGGTCCTGCCCTTGACCAGAATCGAACCCAGGACCCTTCATTCTGCAGGGCTGATGCTCTATCCACTGAGCCAAACCAGGTAGGGCTCATTTCTTTTTAGTCCCTAACTTCTGATGTCTCATTGGTATTGGGGAAGTATTGAATGGGTTTAGGCAGTAAGTTGAGGTTTGTGTATGTTTGATGGGTGTAGTGATAGAACTAGTTGCAACAAAGAACACAAGCCTGGCAAAGGCAATTGTTTGAGAATAACTTCTTAGGCTAGAATATAAGTGGAAGTTCAACTTCAGGCTGCAGACGCTACTACCTCCTAATGCAAGACCCCTTTGTTGTCCTCACCTGTCATGCCATAGTCCCTGAAGGTTCTGTCACTACGGAGACTCTACTGTCTTCTGACTTTAATAGAAATGGAAATATAGATGGTATAACTTAGCACCTATAGCTGGTTTGGAATTAAGTGATTTGTACACCTCGGTACTTCTCCCCACCCCCAACTTATTATAATGAAAAATTTCAAATATAAAGAAAATAGTATAACGTTCTATATACCTTCCATCTTAATTCAACAGTTGTTAACATTTTGCTATATTTGCTTTATCCTATATAATAAAAAGGTAATAAGCAAATTGACCCTCACTCTGTCACGCCATCACAAGATGGCTGCACCCACAGCAGAGGTGGGGTTCCCATAACGAGCTGTAACGAGCGATCAGCAGGGACCTGAGGCTGTGTGGCACTGGGTAGGGGTGGGGGACCTGAGGCTGCACCCCCCGCCTGGCAGGGCTTGGCGGGGACCTTGGGCCAGGCGGGTCTGGATCTCGCCCAACGGGGGTGGGGCCAGCCGGGCCTGGGTCTCACTCGATTTCAAGGTGCACGTGGGTGGATGGGGCCTTGACTCTGGCTCCCGAGGCGTGCCCCAGACTCTGACAGGAGGAAGATTTTCATATACATTTTACTAATTTTCTTTAATCTCTGATACTTCTATTATGGAGAAAGGGCAAATAGCAATATTAACCCTTTGCAGTCCAATTTTATTTTTGGAATTCAAACAGTCTGGTCCAAATTAATTGACGGGATTGAATGTTGAACCGGTTTGCGGTGTCGACCTCAGCCTCGACGTTGGACCTGCTCCTAGCACCTGGTCTGTCAAGTCAGCCTCCACGTTGGACTGAAAAGGGTTAAAATATTTCCTCTAATTAATTCCCTTTTAATGTGCGTAAATTTTGTGCACCGGGCCACTAGTCTATTTATATTTTTTGATGAACCAGTTGAAAGTTAGATACCAGAACTCTTCATCCCTAAATACTTCTGCATGAATAGGGATTTTTTCTACATAATCACAATACTATTATCACACCTTAGAAAATTGACAATAATTCTATTATACTATCTTCCATTTAATCCATATTCAAATTTTCCCAATTGTAAAAAGGTAATTTGGTGTTCTTTAATGTCTTTTAAGTCTCTTATTTGTTAGCTTCCCCAAGAGAATAGTTCAGCTCTTGTCTTGTCAGGAGGTGCAGAATGTTCAGGGGAAATAGGTGTGCAGACTTCAATACCTCAGTCTTTTATCTAAAGCAGCGGTTCTCAACCTGTGGGTTGAAATCCCTTTGGGGGTCGAACGACCCTTTCACAGGAGTCACCTAAGTACATCCTGCATATCAGATATTTACATTACGATTCATAACAGTAGCAAAATTACAGTTATGAAGTAGCAATGAAAATAATTTTATGGTTGGGGGTCACCACAATATGAGGAACTGTATTAAAGGGTCGCGGCATTAGGAAGGTTGAGAACCACTGATCTAAAGCTACTTTTGGTTGCAGTTGTATGCTTTACCTAGGTTATCTAGCAGTCTACTCTTCTGCATTAAGATTTAGGACAGGGGTCCTCAAACTTTTTAAACAGGGGGCCAGTTCACTGTCCCTCAGACCGTTGGAGGGCCGGACTATAGTTTAAAAAAAAAACTATGAACAAATTTCTATGCACACTGCACATATCTTATTTTGAAGTAAAAAAACAAAACAGGAACAAATACAATATTTGTATTTGCATGTGGCCCGCGGGCTGTAGTTTGAGGACCCCTGATTTAGGATAAAGGCAGGGGGAAAATAATTTTTTTCTTCCTCTGTTTTTATTTTATTTTTCCCCTCTGCCAATTCCTCCTTAGTGTTTGGCACTTCTTTGAAATGCCTTGCTCCTCTGAGCTCAAGGCAGTGATGATAGAAAGGTTTGGAAGATTAGCAGGGTCTTCTAAGTAATCTTTCAACAATATAAAATAATTATTTGCCCACTTTGGAGAAAAATGTGGGGAGCCGGCACGGCCATGGCATACTCAGCCCCACATTGGGCGCCTTATGTACCGTGCCAGCTCAGCCAGGTTCGGTGAGCCTGAGAGGGGGTGGTGAAGGATTGAGAAAAGACAGACAAGAGAAGAAAGCTGGGTCTGGGTGGGACGGTGTCCTCTCTGATGGAGAGCTAGCGACAGCGCCTCAGACTACAAGCTGTGTCTTTATTTTATAGCCAGATTCCATGAAGCAAAGTGAGGGCGTGGTCAAGATGTTTACAACATTCTCTTGGGTTTTGATCCTACTCAATTACATGCACCTGAACTCTATCAAGCCCACATTACTCAGACACATCGGACCACGTGATGGGACCATAGGTTCAAGCTTACAACTATAGCTGTTGGCTGTAATTGTGCTGGGAGAGCTCTGCACTCCAAGCTGGGACTTGCACGTGGCCATGAGAGGACTGTGCCCTCTCATTAGTCCGAGGCTTGAACCTGTCCAAACACTGTAGCCACTCTCCACAGAAAAATATAGCTTCATTAAAGACATGTCCATGTGCACAGCTTTTTCTGAGAGTAATTGGCAACTCCTGAGACTTCTTTTGAGTTACCAAGACTTGTGCAAGTTTGGGGTACCTGTCCTGCCTGCTAGTTTAGTGCCTCCTGGTGAAAATAGTTTACTGGAAACTTGTCCTGCCTTCATTTGTGGTAGTTCCAAGACCTTTCTGCTTCTTGAACTTGCTCTGAGCACTATGCCTTGAAGGTTGCTTTATATTCTTGGTTATGGTGGATTTCACACCTAAATTAAAGCTTTAAAGTCCTTCCTCCCTCCCTCCCTCCCTCCCTCCCTTCCCTCTGTTTTTTTCTAATTTCTCCTTCTCCTCCTTTTTCTTCTCCCTCTTCCCACCCCTGTCCTCCTCTTCCTCTCATCCTGATGTTCTCTTACTCTTCCTCCTCCTCCTCCTTAGAAAAAGCCCTTTGTAACAATATCTTTATTTCACTGAGATGTATTAAATAACATTTGGTTGTACATTTGTCCACTGATTTCCATATAGCCCAGTTTGTTCTGGAAGATAGCAGTTTTGTGGGATTCTGGCTACTTATTTACATGTTTGTTTTTAACATATTGGTAAATTATGAATTCTAGCAGCCATAAACTGATCTTTTAGTCTGAAATATGGGTGTAAGTGCCATAGTGGTACTTACTTAAGGGCATTTTTAAAACCATACTATGAGGTTTCAGTGCCAGTTCTTTTTTGTTGTTATCAGTTCTCACCCAAGAATATTTTTCATTAATTTTAGATAGAATGGGAGGGAGGGAGAGAGAGACATCGATGTGAGAGAGACATCTCTTGGTTGTCTCCCACATGCACCCAATGGGGAAGGAAGGGGGGGGCAGGATTGAACCTGCAACCCTGCCGTTGACCAGCAATCAAACCTGAGACCTTTGGTGCACAGGCCTATGCTCTAACCATTGAGCCATGCCAGCCAGGGCAAGTGCCCAGTTCTTTCAGATAGTGATCTGTATTAGAAGGATAACTGATGGTTCATTTATTAGTTGAAAGGGTTGGATTAGATGATAACATTGCTTCCCATTTAAAAATTGTACAAATCATTATAATTGCTTGTATATACACATGTGGAATTTGTAGAAGGATTCACAAGTAACTGGTAATAGTGTTTGCCTCTGGCAAGGAAGACTGGGGAACTAAGTAGTTATGGAGACTTTTCAATTTGAATGTTTTCCTTGTTAAAGAAAATTAACCTGAAATATATAATACTCTACTAAAAAGTGATCCAGTGGACTAAATATTATGCAATTATTGAAAAGGACTCCAAAGCAGTATAGAAAAATTAGGAATTAATAAATGAAAAGCTATCAGAACTATGTAAAGTATACAGGTAACTGATATTAGATGATATATGAAGAAATTAAAACAGTGTTGTTGAGATTGTGAACAAATTTGGCTTTCTCAAAAAATCTTTTGGGAAAGTTAGTCATTCATTAACTAATTTTGTTAAACTAAAAGGAACTTGAGTTTTAGAGCAGCCTTTGAGGCCTGAGGCCAATGCTAAGGTAAACCCCTCAGCCTCCTGAAGAATATGGCTGTGGCTGGCAGTCAGGAGAAAGGTGGAGATTAACTAGTGCAGCAGTAAAACTGTACCTTCAGGCTCATAATGTAAGGATGATGATAATGATTTGGAGAGCTTACCATGTGCCAGACACTTTGCCAAGCACTTGCATGGACTCCGTTAATTCTGTTGTAGGCAGCTGGAAGAGCACTGGGTGTTAGACCCATGGGGGTCAGACTGGACCTGGGTTCAGCAACCTCAGTACTTGGGTTCTGGCTAGGAAATAATTCAGAGCCAAGACCTAAACTGTAAGAGAACATTTATTTGGTAAATTACAGAGGTAGAAGAAGTAATTCCTAGAAGAAATGGGCTTAGGAAACAAGTTATAGAGGTAAAGGAAGGGCCCTTGGAACTTGGGAGTGAGGAAGGTAATGGTAATGCACCTGGGGGGATAGAGAAGGGGAAGGGAAAAGGCTGCGCATATTCCCAGGAGGGAAAGTGCGCCAGGTCCTCTGTGCCTCTGTCCTAAGGGTTTTAAGGGTGAAAATGCTAGGGGAGGTCCCAGGAGAAGATCTCAATAGAATATTCAGCAGTTTTCCAGGTGTGTCCTTTCAGGTTTGTGGTCTCCACTGATTGATTGGCTGGCACCAGGGCAGGGGTAATTATTCAGTGATGTTGGTCCTGTGGTCAGCTGTGGCTGGTTTGGTTGCTCTTCTAGGCCCTAGAGCTGAAATACAACTAAAGCCTAGATGTTATCTCTAGGGAGGAAAGGTCAGGGGGTCCAAACTGCATGACCAGTGATATGCTAGGGGAGGAAAGGTCACCCTGGTGGCAAGGTCCCACCCTATATTTTGTCCTTTGCTAGGCACCGAGAGCCTTCCACTCTTATGACCTTTTGTACCTAGCCCAATGTCCTCGCTCTGCTCATGTCTGTCTAACTGCCTACCATAGTTCACTCCACAGCCCTGTTCACGCACCCCTCACTGGTAAGCTTTGGTGCTATGAATGGAATCATTCTGTCAACCTGCTCCTCCCAGGAGTGTACTGTTTACACCGAGCTGTTCACAACTGCCTGGTTGGCAGAAAGGTCCACAATGCTTCCTCAGTGCCTGAAATCCCACTGGCTTTGCCCAGGCCGGGGGTAGGTAATTCCGCCTCCTCTGCTCTCCTTAGCGAACAGAACAGAGCCCAGTTTGGGGATGAAACCTGATGCTGAAGCATTCACAGCTACACCTAGTGTGTCCTCCCAGCCTAGTTTTGGACCACTCACTTCCTGCTTCTCCTGCTGTGCCCCTGTTTACTTTTGTCCTATTGTTCCTAAAACTGCAAGTAAATTTTTGTTTCTAGAGCAGGGGTGAGGAGGACAACATCAGAACTCTTTCAGCCTCTCCTTTAAAACCTGGAAAAGAGCCTGAGACAAAGTCCACACTTGCCACACCCTCTTTGGCTGTCGTCTTTTCTCTTTTGATAACTTTTTTCCCTTCTACCTCCAGTCTGCCAGGAGACTATTTCCCAGAAATTCCTTTTTATCATTTTTTTTTTTATTACCTCATTTTACTTGTCAGTTTATGCCTGGGTTATTCCCAAATGAGGAGCAAAATAGGTTCTTTGTAAATGTCAGCTGATGATAACATGCCAGTTTTACAAGTTGCCTAATTTGTTTTCTTGGAGCCCATTCTTTTAAAACTGGACAACCAGTGGGTCCGGGCTACCTGTCACTGCTTTAGCCAATTAAACAGAGACAGGGTTATCCTATATAATAAAAGGGTAATATGCAAATTGACCCTAACAGCAGAATGACTGGGAAAGACTGGTCACTATGACACACACTGACCACCAGGGGGCGGACGCTCAATGCAGGAGCTGCCCCCTGGTGGTCAGTGAGCTCCCACAGGGGGAGCTCTGCTCAGCCACAAGCCAGGCTGACGGCTGCCAGCACAGCAGTGGTGGCGGGAGCCTCTCCCGCCTCCTCAGCAGCGCTAAGGATGTCCGACTGCAGCTTAGGCCTGCTCCCTGCTGGCAAGTGGACATCCCCCAAGGGCTCCCGGGCTGCCAGAGGGATGTCTGACTGCCAGCTTAGGCCCGATCCCCCGGGGAGCATGCCTAAGCCAGCAGGTGGACATCCCCCGAGGGGTCCCAGACTGTGAGAGGGCACAGGCCGGGCTGAGGGACCCCCCTCCCCCAAGTGCACAAATTTTTGTGCACTGTACCTCTATATATAAAAGCCTAAGTGTCCAGATGACTGGCCGGTAGCTATGACGTGCACTGACCACCAGGGGGCAGATGCTCAACACAGGAGCTGCCCCCTGGTGGTCAGTGTGCTCCCACAGCCAGCCTCCTGTGGTCCCTCCCCTCTGGCCGGCCAACCTCCCTCAGTCCCTCCCCCTGGCCAGCCAACCTCCTGCGGTCCCTACTCCTGACTGGCCGGCCCCAAGTTTATTCCAATAATGTCAGCGGTATGGGAGAGCAGCAGGTAGGTCAACCACGAAAATCTGCTCTGACACCCCCCGCCCCCAAGCCAGCTGCTTATATTGGGTAGGGCAAAGATTACATGGGGAAGTAGTCAAAAGGAATAAGAATGGGTATGCACCCTGGTCAGCATGGCTCAGTGGTTGAGAATCGACCTATGAACCAGGAGGTCATAGTTCGATTCCTGGTGACGGCACATGCTTGGGTTGTGGGCTCGATCCCCAGTGTGGGGCATGCAGGAGGCAGCCAATAGATAATTCTCATCATTGATGTTTCTCTCCCTCTCCCTTCTCTGAAATTAATAAAAATATATTTTTTAAAAAGTGGGTATTATTACAGGCATGGGGAAGTAGGCTGTTCGGGCTGGGGAGGGACTTTTTGTTTGAGCAACTAGGCCAGGTCAAGGTTAACAGAGCATGATCAATATTTCTTATAACTATAGCTAGTCCCCAATATTCTATTTCTGCCCCTAACACCTGTACTGGGAACTCAGTAGAGGTCATGCAATCACAGAAAAGAGGCTGATCCAAGGCTCTGGTGTTCTTTTACTGAGGGAAATGGTAAAGCCACTAATGCTTGGTGCAGGGGTGAACCAGATTTTAAAGGTAAAATCTGTTTGCCCTGGCAGGTGTTGCTTATTGGTTATGTTTTAGGTGGTAGGAATGGCACCATGTGTCTGATTGGTGGGGGTCAGACTGGACCTGGGTTCAGCAACCTTGGTACTGGGGTTCTGGTTAGGAAAGAATTCAGAGCCAAGACCCAAACTGTAAGAGAACATTTATTTGGTAAGTTACAGATGTAGAAGAAATCATTCCTAAAGAAATAGGCTTAGAAAACAAGTTATAGAGGTAAAGGAAGGGTCCTTGGAACTTGGGCGTGAGGAAGCTAATGGTAAAGTGCCTGGGGAGGGGGAAGGGAAAGGGAAGGGAAAAGCAGGGGTGTGCTCCCTGGAGGAAGAGTGCTCTGGACTGGGTCCTCCATCCTAAGGGTTTTAAGGGTGGAGATTTTAGGGGAGGTCCCAGGAAATCTCAAAGTATTCAGCAGTTTTCCAGGTGTGTCCTTTCAGGTTTGTGGTCTCCACTGATTGATTGGCTGGCACCAGGGCAGAGGTAATTATTCAGTGCTGTTGTTCCTTTGGTCAGCTGTGGCTAGTTTTGTTGCTTATCTGGGCCTGGAGCTGAAATACAACTGAAGCCTAGATGTTATCTCTAGGGAGGAAAGGTCAGGGGGTCCAAACCTCATGACCAGCAATATGCTAGGGGAGAAAAAGTCACCCTGGGGACAAGGTCCTATCCTACATTTGATTGTCCATTGCTAGGCACCTGGGACTTTGCATCCTGGTGACCTTCTGTACCTGGCCCCTTGTCCTTGCTCTGCTCATGGCTAACTGCCTATAGCAGTTAGAGCATCTGCCTTTGCACTGAAGGGTCTTGGGTTCCATTCCTGGTCTGGGGCAAGTTAGATCCCTGTCTTCATCTGAGTGAGGGAGGCAACCAACCAGACAATGAATCTCTCTTCACATCGATGTTTCTCTCTCCCTCCCTTCCACTCTCTCTAAAAATCAATGGGAAAAATATCCTCAGGTGAGGATTAACAAAAAATAAAATCAGTTTGAGTGCCCAGTCTTAAATTCACTACAAGTTCCCTACCCAACAATGCCAGCCTGAAACCTCAAACTGATGAATAAGTATGTGTTTTTAATCAAAGTATGCATTTTCATAGCCTCTAAGTTAGGGGACTGAAAGAAAATTTCACAATTTCCTTTTCAACTAAAATTGGTTTTGTGTTAAGTCTTAACTACCTGACATTTAACACATAGTTTTAATTAAGCATAGACTTCATTCCCGAGTCTATTTTGATTGCTCTTGATTTAGTTTGCATACTAATTCCTTTCATTTTTTTTAGCTGTTAAATTTCCTCCTTTGACACTCTAGAGATGAGTTAGAGTTGAGACATCTCCCCATTTTGCTCACTTTGAAGCATTCAATGGTGAGCTCAGATCAAAGGGTCAGCTGGCTTCCAAAGGGCCACAGGGATGCTGTTTGAGTGGAGGGCAACTTCTCCAACTGGGACTAATTTTGTGTTCCTTAGTTTCCCACAGTCAGATCACCCGCCTCTACAGCCGGTTCACCAGCCTGGACAAAGGCGAGAATGGGACTCTCAGGTAGGCAGTTCCTTTCTTTATTTTCTGGCAATGTCTGAATAAATGCTTTTATCCCAAGGGCAGACATGATAGGCATCTAGCATGCAGAGCAGGGACCATTTCTTCAGTTGTCTTTGAGCATCATTGATCCAAAAGGGAGTTAAATAAGCAGAACACCAGCATTACATTTATCACTAGGTGCTTGCCGTTTACTCCAACTCCCCTTAGTTTGGGTGGCCATTGTTCTGGTCCTAAGAATGTATGTACATTTGAGAATTTCAGCTCTCTGCTTGAATTTTCCCACAGTCCTTTCCCAAAAATATTAGCTTTATGAGGTTGACCCGTAGCAATCCAAGATGGTCAGGTTGTTTTGTATTTCCCAATACAACCCATAATCCTAGGGTACATCATTTTATGTTTATTAATATTACATAAGATGTTCAATATTTTAGTCCGGAGCAGTGATTCTCAACTAAGAGCTATTTTGCCCCTGGGTGGCAAAATGTCTGGAGACATTTTTAATTGTCATGACTGAGAAATGCTGTTCTTGTCTAGTGGGTAGAGGCCAGGAATGCTGTTAAACATCCTACAGTGCACAGGACATCCTCCCACAACAAATAATTATTCTGCTCTAAATATCAAAAGTGCCACTGGTCTAGAGTAAGTATATGATCTCAGAGTAATGTAATGCTGTATCATTTCATATTTGTAATTGTCTTATCAAAGTCAAATGAAAAAAATACCTCCTTACCACTACCTCCCAACCTAACTCTCAGTACAGTACAACCTTTTGTTACTGTTGTTCCTGTTTTGATTGACTGTATAGAATGAAGCTGCTTGCCTTTCTGGTAGCTGGCAGAAAGCAGTTTAGTACTTCTTTGGGAGGCTTCTCATATGGATGTGGGATATAGCATAAAAGGGGAAGGAATATAGTTGCTAAGCCTTTGTACATATCCTCATAGCTCTTCTGCCTGAGGATATGTCCAAAGGCTTAGCAACTATATTCCTAGGGCTATGTTTGTTCAAGGCAAAATCTGCCTTTACTAGAAGCTGGGATTGACCAAAACCATGCTGCACAGTCATTAAATCAATGACTATGGAATACCTACCATGTGCAAAGACCACACTAGGTGCTTTTTCTTAATTGAGGCAAAATACATATAAAATTTACCATTCTAAAGTGTACAATCCAGTGGCATTAAGTATGTTCACAATGTTGTGTAACCATAACCACTATCTAGTTCTAGAACATTTTCATCACAGATGGAAACCCCTTACCTATTAAGCAGTCTACTTCCTGTTCCTCTGGCAACCACTAATCTACTTTCTTCCTCTCTCTGGACATTTTATATAATACTAGAGGCCTGGTGCATGGATTCAGGATCCCTGAGGGGTCCCAGATTGCAAGAGGGCACAGGCCAGGCCGAGGGACCCCACTGGTGCATGATCGGGGCCATGGAGGGACCGTGGGAGGGCTCCAGAGCATATCTGGCCCATCTCGCCCAGTCTCGATCGGCTGGACCCCAGCAGTAAGCTAACCCACCAGTCTGAGCGTCTTGCTCCCTGGTGGTCAGTGCACATCATAGTGACTGGTAGAACGAATGGTTGGACACTTAGCATATTAGGCTTTTATTATATAGGATATGGAATCATACAGTATGTGGCCTTTTGTAACTGGCTTCTTTCACTTAGCATGATGTTTTCAAAGTTCTTTCATATTATAACATGTGTCAGTACTTCATTCCTTTTTATGGCTGAATAATATTCTATTGTATGTATATATCACATTTTGTTTAATCATTCATCACTTGGTGGACATTTGGATTGTGTACACCTTTAGGCTAGCTATTATGAGTAGTAGTAATATGAACATTTTTGTGTGGGCATATGTTTTAATTCTTTTGGGCATATCCGTAGGAGTAGAATTTGCGTCATGGTAATTTTATGCCTAATTTACTGAGGAACCACCCAGCTATTTCCCAAGCAGCTGTACCATTTTACATTTCCACCAGCAATGTATGTGGGTTCAAACCTCACCAATGCTTATTATGTCATTCGATTGTGTGAGTGGTATATCATTGTGGTTTTGGTTTGTATTTCCCTAGTGGCTAATGATGTTGAGTATCTTTTAATGTGCTGGTTAATCATTTGTATATCTTCTTTGGAGAAATTCCAATCATGTCCTTTGCCTATTGTTTAATTGAATTGTTTATCTTTCTGTTGTTGAGTTGCAGGAATTCTTTTTATAGATATTAGAACCTTTTCAGATATGTGATTTGCAAATATTTTCTCTATATGGATTATCTTTTCACTCTTTGAAGCTCAAAAGTTTTAAATTTTGATGAGTCCAGTTTATCTGATTTTTCTTTTGGTGCATGTGCTTTTGGTGTCATATCTAAGAAACCATTGTGATATCCAAGGTCATGAAGATTTATCCCTCTGTTGTCTTCTAAGAGTTTTGTAGTTTCAGCTCTTATATTTAACTCTGATTCATTTTGACTTATTTTATATATATATATGTATATATATATATATATATATATGTATATATATATATATACAAAAAAAATATGTCAGGGTGGGGGTCCCCACTGGGGTGCCTGGCCAGCCTGGATGAGGGGATGATGGCTGTTTGCAGCTGGTCACACCCCCTTCAGGGTGGGGGTCCCCACTGGGGTGCCTGGCCAGCCTGGATGAGGGGATGATGGCTGTTTGCAGCTGGTCACACCCCCTTCAGGGTGGGGGTCCCCACTGGGGTGCCTGGCCAGCCTGGATGAGGGGATGATGGCTGTTTGCAGCTGGTCACACCCCCTTCAGGGTGGGGGTCCCCACTGGGGTGCCTGGCCAGCCTGGATGAGGGGATGATGGCTGTTTGCAGCTGGTCACACCCCCTTCAGGGTGGGGGTCCCCACTGGGGTGCCTGGCCAGCCTGGATGAGGGGATGATGGCTGTTTGCAGCTGGTCACACCCCCTTCAGGGTGGGGGTCCCCACTGGGGTGCCTGGCCAGCCTGGATGAGGGGATGATGGCTGTTTGCAGCTGGTCACACCCCCTTCAGGGTGGGGGTCCCCACTGGGGTGCCTGGCCAGCCTGGATGAGGGGATGATGGCTGTTTGCAGCTGGTCACACCCCCTTCAGGGTGGGGGTCCCCACTGGGGTGCCTGGCCAGCCTGGATGAGGGGATGATGGCTGTTTGCAGCTGGTCACACCCCCTTCAGGGTGGGGGTCCCCACTGGGGTGCCTGGCCAGCCTGGATGAGGGGATGATGGCTGTTTGCAGCTGGTCACACCCCCTTCAGGGTGGGGGTCCCCACTGGGGTGCCTGGCCAGCCTGGATGAGGGGATGATGGCTGTTTGCAGCTGGTCACACCCCCTTCAGGGTGGGGGTCCCCACTGGGGTGCCTGGCCAGCCTGGATGAGGGGATGATGGCTGTTTGCAGCTGGTCACACCCCCTTCAGGGTGGGGGTCCCCACTGGGGTGCCTGGCCAGCCTGGATGAGGGGATGATGGCTGTTTGCAGCTGGTCACACCCCCTTCAGGGTGGGGGTCCCCACTGGGGTGCCTGGCCAGCCTGGATGAGGGGATGATGGCTGTTTGCAGCTGGTCACACCCCCTTCAGGGTGGGGGTCCCCACTGGGGTGCCTGGCCAGCCTGGATGAGGGGATGATGGCTGTTTGCAGCTGGTCACACCCCCTTCAGGGTGGGGGTCCCCACTGGGGTGCCTGGCCAGCCTGGATGAGGGGATGATGGCTGTTTGCAGCTGGTCACACCCCCTTCAGGGTGGGGGTCCCCACTGGGGTGCCTGGCCAGCCTGGATGAGGGGATGATGGCTGTTTGCAGCTGGTCACACCCCCTTCAGGGTGGGGGTCCCCACTGGGGTGCCTGGCCAGCCTGGATGAGGGGATGATGGCTGTTTGCAGCTGGTCACACCCCCTTCAGGGTGGGGGTCCCCACTGGGGTGCCTGGCCAGCCTGGATGAGGGGATGATGGCTGTTTGCAGCTGGTCACACCCCCTTCAGGGTGGGGGTCCCCACTGGGGTGCCTGGCCAGCCTGGATGAGGGGATGATGGCTGTTTGCAGCTGGTCACACCCCCTTCAGGGTGGGGGTCCCCACTGGGGTGCCTGGCCAGTCTGGGTGAGGGGCTGAGGGCTGTTTTCAGGCTGGTGGGTGACTGAAGCTCCCAGCCTCTCCTTTTTGTTTCTTTTTTTTTATTCTGGGATTTATTTACTTTCTATGGCTGTCACTGGAGTTGAGAGCTGGCTTTAGCTCTGAGGCCGGCTCCAGCTTGAGGCCTCGGCTGCTGAAAGCAGATATCTGGGCTTTGTTTAGGTTCTATAATTGAAACACTGTTGCCATCACTGCCGCTCTAAGCTCTGAGCCCGCTGCCAGCTGAAAGCAGCTATCTGGAGCTCGTTTAGGTTCTATAATTGCAACTTTGTTGCATCCGGAACTCAGAGCTGGGCTGCCGCAGGCTGGGGACCTTGGCTTCCTCTGTCACTGGAGCAAGCAAGCCTCCTGTTTGCTTCAGCTGCCTGGCGGCCGGCAGCCATCTTGGTTGGCAGTTAATTTGCATATCCTTCTGATTAGCCAGTGGGAAGGGTGTCGGGGTTATGGTCAATTTGCATGTTTCTCTTTTATTAGACAGGAGATATATATATGTGTGTGTGTGTGTGTGTGTGTGTGTGTGTGTGTGTATATATATATATATATAATGTATATATGGTGTGAGGTAAGAGTGAAACATTTTTTTTTTGTGGGTGGATGTCCACCTGGCTCAGCACCATTTGTTGAAGAGACTATGTAAATTTGCACTTGAAAAATAAACCAGACAGGAAATCTCTACTTTTTTTCCATTTAGCTCTAATACTTGAATAATTCACTTGGGATTACATCTTCCTCATAAATTTAGGTTTAACCACTAAGATATAGATTCAAATTAGTTCTGAGTTGCCCTGGACAGTGTTGTTCAATGGTTAGAGTGTTGGCCCGAGCACCTCATATTGGTATATCACGGGATATAAATATACACTGTAACCTCACAAATGTTACTTTCTTCAGCTGCCATTATATTGGGTGAAATATACCACTGCTATTGAAATTGGTCTTTCTGAAAAGGGAGTGGAGTCCAGTAAGGGATCCTGAATTGGTCTTTTGTGGGGCAGATCAAGATGAGAGCTCAGTCAATATCTGAATATAAAGATATTTTCTTGTCATAGCCGGTTTGGCTCAGTGGATAGCGTGCCAGCCTGTGGACTGAAGGGTCCTGGGTTCAATTCCGGTCAAGGGCACATGCCTGAGTTGTGGGCTTAGTCCCTGGTAGGGGGTGTGCAGGAGGCAGCTGATCAGTGATTCTCTCATCATTGATGTTTCTATCTCTCCCTTCCTCTCTAAAATCAATAAAAATTGTTTTTTGTTTTTAAAAAGATGGTTTCTTTGTTTAAATGCCCTCTGTGCTGATCTAGTCCATGGTCTTATAAGTCAAAATAATGATTACCCTTTGGGGAGGGGAACAGGTAGAGACAAAGGGAGCATCTGAGTATTGGTAATATCAATGTTTCTTGACTTGGGTGCCGGTTACAATCTTCACCATGAAAATTCATCATGTTGAATGCTTATGATTTGTGCTCTTTTCAATATATATGTTACACTTCAATAAAAGTTTACTTTTAAGATATCCTCTACTTTGAACAATTTTAATATTGGGTCTTTGTCAGATAATACTTTTTCTAAAATAATATCTTGATGAAAAATGTTCCCGGATATTAAAGCCTGCAGGTTAAGTTGACAATAGGGGCTTCAATATAGACCCGCTAAACTCTGCAATGAAGTTATTACTGGGAATTGCTAGTTGGCTGTGTTGTTACATATTGCTTAACGATAACCTGTAAATTTTAGGAGATAGTGTCCTAAATGATAGCCATTTATCTGCTTACACACTAGGACTTTTTGAGGTTCATTTTCTTGTTTGACTTTATCCAGAGGACAGATTTCAACATTCTGGACAAGCACTTATTCTGTACACAGTGGTATCACAGATGAGAACCATGATGCCAAACTAATTCTCATTCTTTTGGTACATAATCTTTATTTTCTTCTCCCAAAGCTTCATATATCTCCTGTTGATGTTCTGAAATTTCACAATGATGCACCTTTTTATGGGTTATTTTCTGTTATTCATTGCTCAGTATTAGGAGAACCTTCACAATCTAAAAATATGTCCTTTTCTGAGAAGTTTTTGTCTTTTCTGGGAAGTTTTCTTCTATTGTGTCTTTGAGTATTTCCATTTCTCTCCTTTTTTTAATTATTAAATTAATCTTTATGGCATTTCTCTTTATTGGACTACCATGACTCAGTTTTTTGGTTGTTTGACTTTTTCCTTTGCTTCTTGAAAGATATCCTTGAATTTATTTTTCAGTCCTTTTATGAACTTTTATAGTCCACAATCATATTTTTAATTTCTAAGAATCTTTTTTGTTCTCTGCCCTCTGCTCTCTCACAGTAGCCTATTTCTGTTTTACCATTGCAAAACTTATCAAATATCTATTGGGTTACTTATTAGAATCTTTCATTCTAATAATTCTTTCATTCCCTGAATTATTATCTTATTCATCTTAATTCTACTCTTTTGTGCTATTAATTTTCCTAAGATTTCTGGTGAGCCTTGGTTGTCCATTCAGATTTATGAAAAGGCCTGGATGGATTACTGTAGAAAACTGTTATGGGTTTGTTTGTGGTTTGTGGTTTGTTTTTCTACAGGTCTTTCCCGTCTGTACTCTGAGAAGGACCATTAAGTTGATAGGCCTCACTCTAGGATATGTGGTCAGGGAGCAAGGGGACAGATTCGCAACCCCCTTCCCCAAATAAAAGGATTGTCTTTCTGGGTGGCCAACCTCCCACACTTGGTTGAGGTTTTGCTCAGGTAGATCTTTCAGTTTCTTTTCATAGCAGTGCTCTGTTTGTATATTTTATTTGGAGAAATGCCTATTCAAGTCCTTTGCCCATTTTTTTAATTTTAATTTTTATTATAGTTTAAAATTTTATTTAGCTTTTTCAAAACATGTTTTTTCAACTTGAATTGAGATGGTATCAGTGTATGTTTTTTAAGATAATTTTTTAATTTTCAGTTATAGTTTATATACAATATTATATTAGTTTCAGATGTACAACCCAGTGATTAGACATTTATATAACTTACAAAGTGATTATCCCAATAAATCTAATATTCATCTGATGCCATATACAGTTATCACAATATTGACTCTATTCCCTATGATATAGTTTATAACCCATGACTATTCTGTAACTATCAATTTGTACTTCTTAATTTATATGTCAAAATGATTTCTGTATCTATGGATCTATTTCTGTTCTGCTTGTTTATTTTGTTTTTTAGATTCCACGTATAAGTAAAGTTAAATGGCATTTGTCTTTCTCTGTCGGACTTATTTTATTCAGCACAATACCCTGTAGGTCTATCTTAAGTACCAGGTTATATTATGAATGACTTCTGGTTCATTCATTGCTATAAAAAGTATTATCCTAAGAGGTCAAGGAAGATTAGAATCCAGATTATTGTTCCAGAGCTTTGTGCTCAGTCTCCTATTTCTACCTTTGTCACCATCAGATGTGCTGGAGATGAGTTTGTTGAATTAAGCACTGTAAATGTTAAACCACAAGAGGAACAGTATTAAAGGCTCCCGGGTAAACAGAAACACTAGCATTTAGTACAAAGAGGGTGAAAGAGTAACTTTTATCTCTTCTGTTAGTAAACATCTTAAAGGCAGGAATCAGATTTGTTGAGTTTATATTTCTTCATATACTTATGACCCAGATTTAACAGTTAACATTTTGCCACATAATTCAGTGTGTATTTCCTATAACAAGGACCTTCCCATACCAAAATCAAGAAATTTAGCATTTTGATGCAGTACCATTTTGTAATATTTTATATTCTGTATGGTCATATTTCATTTTTACCTATTGGTTCCATAATGTCCTTCATAGCAATTTTTCTTCTACTCTAGGATCATGCATTGAGTTTAGTTACATGGCTCATTAGTCTCCTTGGATCTGAAACAATCATGCCTTTCTCTGTCCTTTATGACGTTGGTATTTTTGAAAAGTATAGCGCAGTTATGTTGTAGACAGCTTTATATTGGCACAGAAAATCAATCAAGTTTTCTTTTTGAAATACTTATTGAACATTTTTTGGGAGAACACCTTTCTTTCAAAAAGTTTAATATTGGAGCCTTGGCTGGTTTGGCTTAGTGGATAGAGCATCAGTCTGTGGACTGAAGGGTCCCAGGTTTGATTCCAGTCAAGGGTACATGCCTGGGTTGCGGGCTCAATCCTCAGTAGGAGGAGTGCAGGAGGCAGCCAATCAATGATTCTCCCTCATCATTGATGTTTCTCTCTCTCTTTCCCTCTCCCTTCCTCTCTGAAATCAATAAAGATATTTTTTTTTAAAGTTTAATATTGGAAATAAATGTGCTTTTAGAAAAAGACGTGCTTTAACTTACAGACTTAGATTTAAATCACGGTTCTGCTACTTAGTGGCTTTGTAGCATGGGGCAAGTTACTTTATCTCACTGACTCAACTTCCTCAGTTCTAGAAGGATATAGGTAAAATGTTAGCATTAAGAAATGAGATAATGTATATAAACAGAGCGGCACATAATGTGTATACAGTGAGAGGTAACTAATAATACACCAACATAACTTCCAAGTTGTGAGTAGATAACTACTCTTGCCATGTTTGAAGGTTAAATAGTCCTCTAACTCTAGTCTGTAGAAGATAATGGAGAAAAAAAGAGAGCAAGGAAGTCTGGAAATCAGTTAGTTTCTTACATTTTATTCTTTCCTTGGACTTAAGGATTGCCTAAGAGTTATTTGTATGTCATAGTGCTGTAGATCTTCCTGTTCATTCTCCAAACTTAATAACTAAGTACAAAATGGTAATGTTCAAGGAATCATTTACAGGGACAACTGAGTATTTGCTCGTTGGTGGTTTATTGACGTAACCTGTGTGCTGAATTCACTGGAATGTGGCAAAGTTAAATCTGGCTTCTTCCACTCCTAACTTGGTGCAAGAAACACTTGGCAGCTATTAAAGTGCTATTCTTTGCAGTTATTTAGTATAATTTGCCACAGAAGTAAATTCCAGAAGGTAATATCCTTGCTAGGAGTTCATGCTAAGGGCCAATGGTCTCTAACTCAAGGTGATTCTCTTGGCAGCCGGGAAGATTTCCAGCGGATTCCAGAACTTGCCATCAACCCATTGGGGGACCGGATCATTAATGCCTTCTTTCCAGAGGGGTGAGTTCCTGCAGTTATTTGGCTTCCTTTCTGAGGTTGATCTGGAATAATGATGTTGGTTGGGTCATCTCAGACCACAATCCTCCTGATTATATTAAACATCCCTAACGTGGTCATATCTAAAATATGCCTTTTCTTCTACCCTCCTCCCTTTTTAAACTTTAAACAGGTATATAAGCCCATCTTTAAAATTCTGTTTTTAATCCCTGTTTATCTATTTTTTAAATTATTTTTTTAAATCCTCACCTGAGGATTTTTTTAATTGATTTTTAGAGAGAGATGAAAGGGAAGAGAGAGAAACATCGATATGAGAGAAACATTGACCAGTTGCCTCCCATACATGCCACAACCAAGGATCAAACCAGAAACCTATGTATGTGCTCTGACTTGGAATCAAATCTCCAACCTTTTTAGTATACAGGACAACACTCCAACCAACTGAGCCACGCTGCCAGGGCTAATCCCTGTTTATCTTTGATATAAACCTAAACTCTTTAAAAACTTTATTTGGAAATTATTTCAATATACAGAAAAGTTGCAAAAATTGAAAATAGTGCAAAGCACACCTGTATATCTTTTACCCAGACACATCTATTATTATATTGTTGTTAACATGTTGCTTCATTTGCATGTACTTTCTGTCTTTCAGTCCAAACCAATAAAAATATAATCAAGACACAGACATAATTATGCATTTTCTAGTAGCCACATTTAAAAGTAAAAATTAACAAGTTAAATGAACTTCAGCAATATATATTTTATTTAATCTAATATATTCAGAGTATCATTCAATATGTAATTAGTATTTTAAAATTATTAATATATCTTAACATTCTTTTTTAAAATACGTTTTTGAAATTTAGTGTGTAATTTACACTTACAGCACCTACCAAATGCTATAATCATATAAAATATTAGGTAATTTATTCTTTGTTTTCCAGCTTTATTGAAGATATGATTGACATATAACATTGTGTAAGTTTAAGATATACAACAGTGACTTTATAGATTTTATTGTAAAATGATTACCACAATGACATTAGTTAACATATTCATCACCTCACATAGTTAACTTTTTTGTATGTGGTAAGAACTTTTATAATATACTCTCTTAGCAACTTTCAAATATATAGTATAGTCCGGCCGGCATGGTTCAGTGGTTGAGCGTTGACCTATGAACCAGGAGGTCATGGTTCGATTCCCGGTCAGGGAACATGCTCAGGTTGTTGGCTTGATCCCCAGTGGGGTACGTGCAGGAGGCAGCCGATCAATGATTCTCTCTCATCATTGATGCATTGATGTTATCTCTCTCTCCCTCTCCCTTCCTCTCTGAAATCAATAAAAATATATTTTAAAAAAAACACACACAATATAAAACATATAGTATAGTATTGTTAACTATAGTCACCATACTGTACATTACAACCCAGAACTTATTCATCCTATTACCATTACTCATTCCTCCCATTATCTATTTTATCTATAATAATAAAAGTGTAATATGCTAATTAGACCAGACAGCTAAACAACCTTCCAGACGTCATTCCGGATGAAGCCACCAGGGTAGGGGCCAAGGCAGTTAGGGGCAATCAGGCAGGCAGGCAGGCAGAGTGGTTAGGGGTGATCAGTCAGGCAGAGTGGTTAGGGGCGATCAGGCAGGCAGGCAAGCAGGTGAGTGCTTAGGAGCCAGCGGTCCTGGATTGTGAGAGGGATGTCCAACTGCCGGTTTAGGCCCAATCCCACTGTGGGTTCGGGCCTAAACCGGCAGTTGGACATCCCCCAAGGGGTCCTGGATTGTGAGACGGTGCAGGCCGGGCTGAGGGGACCCACCTCCCGTGCATGAATTTCATACACCGGGCCTCTAGTTTTAATATATTATTTATATTCCAATTTTATCAGTTCATCCAATAATCTCCTTTATAGCACTTTTGCCCCCTTTAATAACAGAATGCAGTCTGGGTCAGTTGTCATGTATCTTTAGCCTTCTTTAATTTGGAATATTTGCACAGCCTTTGTTTCTTTTTGTGGGTTTTATTTTGTTTTGTTAGTATTTTTTTTACAACATTGACTAAGAATACAGTTGTCCCCACCTCATACGCACTTACTTTCTCAAATATAAAGTTTGTCTAATATAAAGCTAGGCTGTTGATATGCTTCACTACCTAATACACTGCCTTCAAAGTACTGAGTCAATATTTATTGATTTGATTAGGTACCTTTTCATGAATAAAGTTAGTCATATAATCTTGTTTTAAGTAATCGCTAACAATCTCTTCCTGGTTCCTTGTGGCTTGTCTGTGTGACCCAAAGGACTTTAAGAAGTTATGTGGTTGCGAGTTCTTAATAATGAGACTAAGTATCAGTGAGGACACTATCACATAAAATGCCTGGAGAAATTTTAGAACTCTGAATTGAGAGCAAAGGAATTTGCAGGTTGAGAATTTGGATACTCGGTAAATCTGAGTGATAGTCAGAGGAACACTAGCAGCCAATTTATATGAAGGCAGGAATATGAAGACTGAGACCTGCTCTTTCAGATTCATGTTGACCATGAGTAATCTGCTACCCTTCCTCATTTTCCCCCATTTCTCTCCCTGAACTGCCCTGTTGGTTTTAGGTGTGGTTTTTCTACTTCTTCTTTTAGCTCTTGCAGAACATTGAACTTCTCCAGAGAGACCTTTCACAGCTATGTTTCAGATCTTTTGCAAAGAAAAGTAAACCCTATAGAGTCATTTTGCCAACTTTTTTTCAAAGTTCCTCAGTCACCCTTGATTATTTGAAGAAGCAGCTTGTGGAAAGTGTTTTGTAAGGCCAAACCACCTTTGTTGTGACTGCAGTATCGTCCACCATCCTACCCAGGGATCTGCTGCTAAGGACAATAGGCAGATGTACATGAGGAAGCTGAAGCCCACACTGGGATGCACTGCTAGGCTCTTAGCAGCTGCACCTCTGCTTCTTGCTCTTTCTAGTAAGATATAAATATCTAGCTTACAAGTTATGTTTTTTGTCTAGTCTTATGCAAGTGGATTTTTTTTTAATTCTCACTTGAGGACATGTTTTATTGATTTTTAGAGAGAGGGGAAAGTATGGGAGAGAGAGAGAAACATTGATGCAAAAGAGACATCAATCGGTTGCCTCCTATTACGTGCCCGGGGATCGAACATGCAACCCAGGTATGTGCCCTGACTGGGAATCGAATCCACAACCTCTCAGTATACAGGATGATGCTCCAACCAACTGAGCCACACTAGCCAGGGCTGGAATCTTTTTTTTAAACAATGTGATTTGAGCTCTGGCTGGTGTGGCTCTGTTGGTTGAGCGTCATCCCGTGCACTGAAAGGTCGCCAGGTCAATTGGTCAGGGCACATGTCTGGGTTGCAGGTTCAATCCCTGGTCAAGGGTATGTTGTGGGAGTCATTCGATGGATGTTTCTCCTTCTTCTTTCCTCTCTCAAGAAAAATCAATTAAAAAAACATATTTAAAGAATGAGATTTGCCCCATCGGTGTGGCTCAGTTGGTTGAATGTCATCCAATGCTTGCACCGGGAGGTCACTAGTTTGATTCCCAGTTAGGGTACATACCAGGGTTGTGGGTTTCATCCCCAGAGGGGGCCATACAGGAGGCAGCAGATCAGTGTTTCTATTTGAAAGTGGAACATTGGTATATAGTCAATTTTTTATTGTTGTTATTAATCCTCACCTGAGGATATTTTTCCATTGATTTTTAGAGAGAGTGAAAGGGATGGGGAGAAGACAGAGAGAAACATTGATGTGAGAGAGACGCATCAATTGGTTGCCTCCTGCATGCCCCCCCAACCAGGGCTAGGGATCGAGCCTGCAACCAAGGTAGGTACTCTTGACCAGAATCGAACCCAATTACCTTCAGTCTATGAGCCGACACTCTATCCACTGAGCCAAACGGGCTAGGGTGGTATTTAGTTACTTTTAACTCAGAGACATTATGGCAATAAAATATGTACTTATTAATCTGTTTGTTCTGGCATATAACTCATATCTTATTTCATATTACTTGATTCCTCAGATCTTACTTTTTTAAAATATATTTTTTATTGATTTTAGAGAGGAAGGAAGAGGGAGGGAGAGAGAGAGAAACATCAGTGAGAGAGAATCATTGATTGGTTGCCTCCTGCAAGCCCCCCACTGGGGATCGAGCCAGCAACCCCAGCATGTGCCCTTGACTGGAATCAAACCGGGGACCCTTCAGTTTGCATGCTGATGCTCTATCCACTGAGCCAAACCAGTTAGGGCAGATCTTACATTTTTTACAAGATACTGCTCCATTAGTAGTATAGCTACTTTTAAGAACTAAAGGTTATTCTTTAGAACAGTGGTCGCCAACTGGTGGTCCGTGGACCACTGATGGTCCTTGAGGTCCAAAAGGTTGGCGACCGCTGGTTTAAGGAAACCTTTGGAGCAGCGGTCGCCAGTCGGTGGTCCATGAGGTCCGAATGGTTGGCAGCCCCTGCTTTAGAAGGTTGTACCTTTAGCAGGTCTCTGATCTGTATGTCTATAAAGACCTTCCATGCTTCATCTGATCAATGAGACACACAAAGACTGGCATTTATTCTTAGGAACCAGGCAACTGTTCTTTCCAGTACTGCCCTAGGCAAGTAACTATGTCACATGGGACATTCTTTTTTAATATTAAAGAACATTCTTCATTTATTCAAATTTTAGAATTATTTCTTTTTTTTTTCTTTTTTTTTTTCTTTTTTTTCTTTTTTACAGAGAGGAAGGGAGAGGGATAGAGAGCTAGAAACATCGATGAGAGAGAAACATCGATCAGCTGCCTCCTGCACAC
>NW_005354718.1:2258353-2284956 GCF_000412655.1 Myotis brandtii
GTCCAGGGGTCCTCAAACTACGGCCCGTGGGCCACATGCAAATACAAATATTGTATTTGTTCCCGTTTTGTTTTTTTACTTCAAAATAAGATATGTGCAGTGTGCATAGGAATTTGTTCATAGTTTTTTTTTTTAAAACTATAGTCCGGCCCTCCAACGGTCTGAGGGACAGTGAACTGGCCCCCTGTTTAAAAAGTTTGAGGACCCCTGGAACTTCTCCTCACTCAGGATGGCCAGGGATCTCTCTCTCCCTCCAGGACCTCTACTCCGAACTTCAGACCTGCCTTCCTCCTGCCTGGTGGGCAGTTTCACCTGCATCTTTATATCCATGTGTCCAAAACCTACCCTTCTCATCTTCCACCCTCCTCTCCTTTCTGTTATCATTGATCATCAGTTCTGGTAAGTCAAGCTGAGAACCAATGTTATTTTTTAGAGTTGGGTACCTCGGCCGAGAGGCCGTCCAGGGCCCTAGTCCCAGCTCCGTTCTGGCTTTCTGAATGACTTTGGACAAGTCAGCGGAACTTTTTGAACCTGTTGCCTCTCACGTATTAGGAAAGCCCAAGCAAGAACTGTGATCAAGGTTTTCCAGACATCGTCTCACGAAGGATGAACACATTTGTAAGCAAGAGCTGGTTAGTCGCAGGGGCTGGGCTCCAACCAGCACGTAATGCGAAATCCAGAATCCGTCTTTTCCATTACACTGCAGGGCACGCTCTCTCCCCACGCCCTCGCAGCTGGACCTAGACTACGCCCTGCGAGCTGCCGGCGGCCTCCTTCCGACGCTGTTTGCTCACCTCTCCTCGCAGGGACTCCGCGACCGCCAGGGACCGCGCTACCCCGCCGGGATCCCTAGAATTATTTCTTAAAGGATTATTGAGTGGCCTGCAGTACAATAAAAATGTTTTTCTCTGACTACCAAAAAAAAGCTTTTTATACAAAAAGGTCTTTCAAAACATTGTATGATGAAAAATGAGGAGGAAAGGGTGACCTATCCAATTATGAGGGAATAATAGAATCATGATACACACAATTATGCTTTTATATTTATACTAGAGGCCCAATGCACGAAAATTCGTGCAAGAGTAGGCCTTCCTTCCCCCAGCTGCCAGCACCGGCTTCCCTCTGGCACCCGGGATCCAGGCTTTTCTCCTTCAGCTGCAGGCAGGCACCCAGGACCCGGGCTGGCTTCCCCCGGGCTACCCACAGTCCCTGCTTCCTCAGGAAGGACGTCTGGAAGACATCCAGTCTAATTAGCATATTACCCTTTTGTTATTATAGAAGATTCATTGGAGACATGCTTAAAAGTTTTAAAGAGCAAGATACAATAGAAACAGACTCATACATACAAAGAACAGACTGATGGTTGGCGGAGGGGTGGGGGTTGGAGGACTGTGTGACAAAGGTGAAGGTATTAAGAACTACAAAATGGTAGTTATAAAATAGTCATGGAGATGTAAAGTATAGCATAGGGAATAAAGTCAATAATATTGTAATAATTACAGGGTGAGGCAAAAGTAAGTTTATATTGTAAGTGAAACGGAGTTTATTGTTTATTAATTGTTATATTTTCTATACAAGCAACTGTAAACCTACTTTTGCCCCACTGAGTGTATGGTGCCAGCTGGTTACTGGAGATATCAGGGGGAACACTTTGTAAAGTATATGATTGTCTATCCACTATGCAGTACACCTCAAACTAATTCAAAAGAATATTGAATGTAAACTGTAATTGAAAAATAAAAAAAAGTAAATAAATAGCCCTGCCCTATGTAGTTCAGTGGTTAAGAGCATCAGCCCAGGCATTGAAGGCTCACAGGTTGGATTCCGGTCCAAAGGCTTGTGCCTGGGTTGTAGGTTTGATCCTTGACCCTGGTTGGGGCACTGTGGGAGGCAACTAACCAATGTGTCTGTCTCACATTGATGTTTCTCTCTCTCTCTCTCTCTCTCTCTCTCTCTCTCTCCCAGCCTCCCTTTCCACCTCCCTCCCTCCCTTTCATTCTCTAAAAATCAGTGGAAAAAATAATCACTTGTGCAGTGTGTTCACAATTATCCAAACAGCATAGAAAAATTACTGGAAGAAAATTTATTAATGATGGTTATAATTGATTGGTAGAACTAGGACTGGTTTTTTTTCTTTCTACTCCCCCCCCCAAATTTCCAAAAATGTATTTATTGCTTTTATAACTAAATAACATTTATTTTAAAAATAGCTTTTCCAGCCCTAACTGGTTTGGCTCAGTGGATAGAACGTGGGCCTGCAGACTGAAGGCGGTCCCAGGTTCCATTCCAGTCAAGGTCACATGCCTAGGTTGCGGGCTTGATTCCCAGTAGGGGGTGTGCAGGAGGCAGCCAATCTATGATTCTCTCTCATCATTGATGTTTCTCTCTCTCTCCCTTTTTCTTCCTCTATGAAATCAATAAAAACACCTTTTAAAAAAATATTTTTTAAAAAAAGCTTTTTCATGGTATGCCTTAACCTTAAAATATCACTAGGTATATGTGACTGCAGAGGAGACAAAGGAGGTAGTTGGAAGTCATTCAGTTGAAATGACCACCTTGCTGCTTGCTGCAGATTCCAAAGCAGTGAGTTTGTTTTTAAATATATATATTTTGCCCTAACCGGTTTGGCTCAGTGGATATAGCGTTGGCCTGCAGACTGAGGGGTCCCAGGATCGATTCCAGTCAAGGGCATGTACCTTGGTTGCGGGTACATCCCCAGTAGGGGGTGTGCAGGAGGCAGCTGATCAATGTTTCTCTCTCATCGATGTTTCTAACTCTCTATTCCTCTCCCTTCCTCTCTGTAAAACAAAACAATAAAATATATTCAAAATATATATATCATTATTATTATTATTAATTATTATTTCAGAGAGGAAGGATGAGGGAGTGAGAGATAGAAACATCAATGCCCACCTCACAAGGTTAAGGTGAGACTTAAATGAAGATATTTTATGAACACTAAAGTACTAGTACTGTGCATGTGGAAAGAGACCTCGTTGGATGAAATTTCTTGCCACTTTAGCTTAAGCTGTTGCTAATAAATTGAATTCATAAGAAATTATCACCCTGATTGACATGGTGTTCTGTTTGTTATATTTCCCAATCAGAGAGGACCAGGTAAACTTTCGTGGATTCATGAGAACTTTGGCTCATTTCCGACCCATTGAGGATAATGAAAAGAGTAAAGATGTGAATGGACCAGAACCACTCAACAGCCGAAGCAACAAACTACACTGTAAGGAGCTAAAGTCTTCTGGTTTAAAACATTTGCTTTTCATTTCTTACAAATTATTTACTCATTCATTTATTTAACAAACATAAGAGTATAGTGATTAAGAGCTCTGCCATTTTTTGACCATGGACTTTGGGCAAGTTATTCAAACTCTTTGGGCCTCGGTTTCCTCTTTTGTAAAGAGGAATGTTAAAGGATTTCACCTAGGGATGTTTGTGAGGATTAAGTGAGTTAACATATGTCAAGTATTTCAAATAGTGCCTGGCAATGAGTTAGCTACTAATATTACTTATAAATCATAGAATGCCTATTGTGTACCAGGAACTGTAGTGAGTGCTAGGGTGACAACAGTGAAAAAGATTTAGCCATGTCTATGGCCATACCACCCTGAATGCACCTGATCTCTGATCTTGGACGCTAAGCAGTGTCAGGCCTGGTTAGCGCTGGGATGGGAAAAAGACCCAGGCCCACCTGTAAGGAATGACCATCCTCAGCTCATCTTAGAATTTGATAGGTATTAGATATGACTCAAGTGGGAGCGGACAGCCGGGTTTGTGCAAGATTAAATTTTGTCCCCATGCCTTTTGCCTCCTTTCCTTGGATGTTTGTTAGATTTCCCTCTGTCCTTGTTGGTTCATGTATAATATTGCCCAATCTCTTACAAAACTTCTCTAAGAAATTAAAATGTAATTTCTCTTTTCATTTAACACAGTCACAATTGGGATTGAAATTGTATTGAATTGATTGAATTCAAGCTTCTCTTCAAGGATGCACAGTGGTATACAGAGAGGTCTGTGAAAAGACTTTTTAATATTGAAACAAATATAGATGAAGTATAGACTATCATGCCAAATGTACATATATTTTTTAAATGGTGTGTAAAACTTAAAATAAACTTTTTATTTGTGGCCCTTGGCCCATACCCCGGTCTCCCTGTCTATAGGATAGGAGTATGAGTTCACTCCTTTATTCAGGAAAAGGGTTTAAGAAGCACTGAAATAAGTATTGTTGTATAGGGTAGGGAAATTTTTTTAACCAAAATAATGAAATACTGCTCTTCTGTACATAAGGTCATGTACCTTAATGAAGAGCACAACACTTAAATATAAACAAAACTAGATATAGAAGAAAATAGAACTCTAATGATTTGTGATCAAATTTACTGGATACTGTATTGGTGATTTTTAATTGCTTTTCAAGACTAAATACTGTCTGAGACTAAATGAAGCCACCATGCACTGCAACTGTCTGGCCTGCAGCATCCCTACCCCCCGCCCCTCCAAACCTCCAACCCCCACCATCAGAGTAATATAATATTAGGCTTTGAGTAGAGAAATGTATCATAATGAGACTAGTGGTAATCCCACTCTGTACTAAAGAGAACACATCTTGGGAACCATATTTTAGTTTGGATTCTGGAGATATACTAGAGCAGTGGTTCTCAACCTTCTGGCCCTCTAAATACAGTTCCTCATGTTGTGACCCAACCATAAAATTATTTTCGTTGCTACTTCATAACTGTAATGTTGCTACTGTTATGAATTGTAATGTAAATATCTGATATGCAGGATGGTCTTAGGCAACCCCTGTGAAAGGGTCATTCGACCGCCAAAGAGGTCACGGCCCACAGGTTGAGAACCGTTGTACTAGAGCATCTATACTAATAAAAGGGTAATATGCTAATTAGACCAAACATCTTCCAGACATTCTTCTGTACAAAGCCACGGTGGCGGGGGCCAAGGCAGAGGCGGTAGTAGCAACCAGGCCAGCAGGGGTGAGCAGTTAGGGGCGACCAGGTTGGCAGGAGAGGGCAGTTAGGTGCGACCAGGTAGGCAGGCAGAGTGGTTAGGGCAATCAGGCAGGCAGGCAGGTGAATGGTTAGGAGCCAGCGGTCCTGGATTGTGAGAGGGATGTCCAAGATTGGAGAGGGTGCAGGCTGGGCTGAGGGTCACCCCACCCCCTGCCTAATGCACAAATTTAGTGCACTGGGGCTCTAGTATATATAGAAAGCAACTAGAAGTTTGAAGGCACTGACGACCACATGAATCATTATCATAAGGAAGAGTTCTTTTATTGTGGTAAAAAACACATAACAAAATTTACCATCTTAAATATTTTTAAGTGTACAGTTTAGTAGTGTTAAGTATACTCACATTATTGTGAAACGTATCTCCAGAACTTTTTATTTTGCAAAGCTGAAACTCTGTGCTCACTAAATTCCTCTTTTCCCCCCATAAAAAGATTTTGAAAGAAGTGGGCATAAAGTCAGAAGAAGGAAAGACTGGGTTAGAGATTTTTCTTCAAATATATGAAAGTTTATGGTGTGGAGAAGAATTTATGCAATGAGGACATGGATATAGTTCAGTTCAACAGAAGGAAGAATTTTTTAAAGAGAGATACTCATGTATGGATAGGACTGTCTCAGAAAAAGTAGTAATTCCCTGTTCAAGGAAAAAAGGGCATGGCCCTGTCTGGGTAGCTCAGTTGGTTAGAGCATCATCCCGATATGCCAAGGTTGTGGGTTCCCTGGTCAGGGCACATATAAGAATCAACTAATGAATGCATAAATAAGTGGAACAACAAATCAGTCTCTCTCTGCCCCTTCCTCTCAAATTAAATAATTATAAATTAAAATAAGCCAGACACTAAAGGATAAATATTGTTTGAATACTCTTATATGAGGTTCCTAGAGTAGTCAACTCCATAGAGAGAAAGTTGTCAGGGGCTGGGGTTGGGGGGAGATGGAAGTTAATGTTTAATGGGTTAGAGTTTCAGTTGGGAGAACTGAAAAAGTTCTAGAGATGGATCATGGTGATGGTTATACCAAAATGTGAAAATACTTAACTAATCTTACAAAGGGTCAAAATGGTAAATTTTATGTATATTTTATTTAAAAGAAGAATAAACAGTGATTAAAAGGTAAAGGTTTGACTGAGATCATTAGTTTGGTCTTCATTAAGCAAATGTATGAGTAATTACTATGTGCAAAGCACTATTTTAGGCCAAGGATATAATGATGCATAAATCAGATTAGGTTTTTGCTTTCATAGAGCTTATGATCTAATATGGGAGACAGACTATGGAAAAAGACAAATGAATAAACAAGATTAAGAGCATGGCAAGTTCTGTGAAGGAAATGAATAAGGTGAGATTAGAAAGTGTTAGGGGGCTGTCATAATTTTCAAATGAGTGGTCAGTGAACTCTTTGAGGAATTGAAATATGAGCTAAGAATGAGCTGACCATGTGAAGAACAGGAGAGCTCTAGGCAAAGGGAACAGCTGGTTTAATTAGTACTTGGTGTGTTCAGAGAACAAAGAAGCATTATCAAGAAAGAAATGAGTGGTATGGGAGGAGGGTAGAGAGGTGATGGCAAGTAAATGGCATTGATTGAGCTCTTACTGTGTGTCAGACACTATTTAAAGTGCCTTTCATGGCTCTCCTCCCAGGAGCTCATGCCTTTCCCTTTCCTCTTCCCTTCCCTGCCCCAGGCATGTTACCATTAGCTAAAAAACAACAACAATAAAGTGCCTTCCGTGTGCTAACTCATTCAGTCTTCAGAACCCAATGAGGTGGATTCTGTTCTTATTGTGCACCCTTCAGGCAACTGACTCACAATGTTAGTAAGCTTCAGAGCCAGGATTCAGGGGAGCCAGAGTCTTAAACCTCCCAGGAGCTCAGGCAAGAGGTCTGAACTGGAGCTGCATGTTTGGGAGTATTCAGAATTAGGTGGCATTTGAAGCCATGGAACTGGAGGTTCCAGAAGGCTGCTTTGGAGACGAGAGTCTGAGTCATGGACCAAGAATCAGGAAAGGGAGAGTAGAAAAGGAAAGAGAAAACCTAACAAAATGGCTCAGTCATTTGTGCATTTGACCGTTCATTATCTTGGGGAAAGTGTTTCTTCTGTTTCAAGGCCAGAGCTGACTGACAGGAATCCAAGTCACTTGAAAAATAACTACTGTTGCTGCAGTTTTTTCTAAAACGTCCTACTGGGTGATCTCTTCAGTTACTCCTCTGCTGGTGTCTTAATTTGCTCAGGCTGCTGTAACAAGATACCATTGCTGGGTGATGAAAGTAACAGACATTTCTCTCAGTTACATTTCTCACAGTTCTGGAGTCTGGGAAGTCTGAGATCAGGGTGCCACATGGTCAGGTTCCCGATGAAGGCCCTCTACTGGTTCACAAACAGTCATCTTCTTACTGTATCCTCGCATGGAGAGGATGGTAGAGACAGAAAGAGAAAGAAAGAGATCTATCTCCTTCCATCATGAGGGCCCCACCCTCATGATGTAATCTAACCCTAATTATCTCCAAAGGCTCTACCTCCTAATAGTATTGCATTGGGGGTTAGACTTCAACATGAATTTGTGGGGACACAAATCTTTACTCCATGGCAGTTGGGTTTCAAAATAAGCAGTTCAATACAAAAACCAACAAATTTATAAAATCTGCTCAACCTGCCTGACTAGTGTGGCTCCGAGATTGAGCATCGACCCATAAGCCAGGAGGTCATGGTTCAATTCCCAGTCAGGGCACATGCCCTGATTATGGGCTCAATCCCCAATAGGGGGCATGCAGGAGGCAGCCAATCAATGATTCTCCCTCATCATTGATGTTTCTATCTCTCTCCCTTTCTCTTTCTGAAATCAATAAAAACATTAAAGATGCTCAACTTCACTGGCTATAAGGGAAATGCAAATCAAAACTACGAGATACCATCTCATACTTGTTAGAATTGCTGTTATCAATAAGACAAGAAATAACAAGTGTTAAAGAGGATGTGGAGAAAATGGAACCCTCATACACTCCTAGTGGGAAAGTAAACTCGTACAGCCACTATGGAAAACAGTGTGAAGGTTCCTCAAAAAAATAAGAATAGACCACATGATTTAGCAGTCCCTCTTTGGGGCATCAACCTGAAAATTTTGGAAACATTTATTTGTAAAGGCATATATATCCCTCTGTTTGGTGCAGCATTATTCATGGTAGCCAAAAAATGGAAACAACCTAAGTATCCTTTGATGGATGATTGGATAAAGATGTGGTCCATATATACAATGGAATACTACTCAGCTATAAGAAAGGATGAAATACTACCATTTGCAACAACATGAATGGATCTTGAAAGTATGCTAAGCAAATTAAGTCAGATGGAAGAGGACAAGAACCACATGAGTTCACTCATATGTGGGATATAAAACAGCAGTAAGCAAACAATTCATAGACACAGGCAGCAATATGGTGGTTACCAGAAAAGGAGGAGGGTGGGGGAAGAATAAAGAGAGTCAAATAAATGGTCACAGAAGGAGACTAGGCTTTGGGTGGTAAGCACACAATGCAGTACGCAGATGATATATTACAGAATTGCATGCCTGAAACTTACATAATGTTATTAACCAGTCACCCCAATTAATTTTTAAAAAGAATTAGCAGTTCAGGCTTATGTAAATACTTTAGCAGAAAGGCATGTATATTCCAGTTACCCAATTACGAAATGCAGAAATAGATATTAACAGGTTATATACCAAACAGGTTTCCATCCCAAAATCATCCTGAAGATAGCTTAGTAGATAACACATTTTATCCTATTTCTGAAAGGTGACAACATATTCAGAAGTGTGTGTGTTTAGTTTAGGGAATATATTAAACATACATTTCTGCAGGAACACTTAGGATCTTTGTCTCCTTTCCCTTAAACTCAAAACCAGTGATGGCGAACCTTTTGAGCTCGGCATGTCAGCATTTTGAAAAACCCTAACTTAACTTTAGTGCCGTGTCACATATAGAAATTTTTTGATATTTGCAACCATAGTAAAACAAAGATTTATATTTTTGATATTTATTTTATATATTAAATGCCATTTAACAAAGAAAAATCAACCAAAAAAATGAGTTCGCGTGTCACCTCTGACATGCGTGTCATAGGTTCGCCATCACTGCTCTAAACCATCTAAGCATATAAATTTTCAAATTTGGTAAAGATAGTTACTCAACTAACCAAATTAAGAACAGACAACATTAGAGAAAATCTTGACCCTCCAGAATTCTAATATGTACCTTACAAAGAGTAAATTAGATTTTTTTAAAAATTTTACTTTGACTTTTATTTTTTAAATTTATTTTTATTGATTTCAGAGGGAGAGAGAGATAGAAACATCAGTGATGAGAGAAAATCATTGATAGGCTGCCTCCTGCAGTGCACCTACCAGTAACTGAGCCCACAACCCAGGCATGTGCCCTGACTGGGAATTGAACTGTGACCTACTGGTTCACAGGTCAACGCTCAACCACTGAACAACACTGGCCAGAGTACTTTGACTTTTAGAGAACTCACTCCTTTAGGGGTGTGTGATATATAACCTTTTAAAACATATACTTTTTATTGATTTTAGAGAGAGGAAGGGAGAGGGAGAAAGAGAGAGAAACATCAATGAGAGGGAATCATCGATCAGCTGCCTCCTGCATGCCCCCTACTGGGGATCAAGTCCACAACCCTTGGAATTGAACTGTGACTTTGTGGTTCATGGGTCAATGCTCAACCATGTGCTCATGTTTTTGTACCTAGTGCTAGCTCTGCCTGGAATACCACTCTTTGTCAGACTTGTTCAAATGTTATTGAATCAGAAAGGCATATCTGCTACTTGCTTTGTCCCCCTGAATTTCAGATATATGATAGCACTTAGCATATATTAAAGTAAGTAATGCGGCCCAGCCCATGTGGCTCAGTGCTTGAGCAGCCACCTTTGAACCAGGATGTCACGGTTCAATTCCCAGTCAGGGCATATGCAGGCTCAATCTCCAGTAGGGGCTGTGCAGGATCAATGATTCTCTTTCATCATTGATGTTTCTATATTTCCCTCACCTTCACCCTTCCTCTCTGAAATCAATAAAAATATATTTTTAAAAAATAAAGTAAGAAGTGCATGTTGCTCTCCACTAAATCATGAGTTTCTAAAGACAAGCTCTAAATCTGTGTGTCTTAATAACTCTGGAGCCCTAGCTGGTTTGGCTCAGTGGCTAGAGCGTTGGCCTGCGGACTGAAGGGTCCCGGGTTCGATTCCAGTTGGGCACACATGTCTGGGTTGCAGGCTCAATCCCCAGTGGGGGGCAAGCAGGAGGCAGCCAATCAATGATTCTCATCAATGATGTTTCTATCTCTCTCCCTCTCCCTTCCTCTCTGAAATCAATAAAAAATATATTAAATAAAAATAAACACTGAGTGTCTTAAAAAATAATAACTCTGGAGCATTGGATTTTGGCCTTTTAGTATTCATAGCACTCTACTGAAAACCAAAAATCTTAGTGGCATACTTGAAGTGATTCAAAGCCTCAAAACGGAGGCAGTCACTTCCTAAGTGTGAGGATTTCTCACAGTGCCTATAAAATCATTCATTGTTGGTGCTCTCCCTCCCAGGAGCATGCCCTTGCCTTTCCCTGCCCCTCCCCCCACTCACATTACCATTAGCTTCCTCACTCCCAATCTCCAAGTGCCATTCCTTTACCTCTACAACTTGTTCCCTAACCCATTTCTTCTAGGAACCCAATAAATGTTCTCTTACAGTAAAAAAAAAACATCATCTATCATTATCACACTACTAGAGGCCCGAGGCACGAAAATTTGTGCAAGAGTAGGCCGCCCTTCCCCCTTGCTGCCGGCACCGGCTTCCCTCCGGCCCCTGCTTCGCCAGGAAGGACATCCGGAAGATGTCCGGTCTGATGAGCATATTACCCTTTTATTGTTATAGAAGATTCGTTTGGTAGCCCTTCAGCACTATGGCTGAATGATTTTTGCTCTTCTGAATTCTCTTATATAGCCTACTTTCTAGAATATTTATATATTGTTAAAAAGAAATATGATAAGGTCAGAAGACCATCAAATTCTTGGCATTTTTATTTGAAACTGAAGCTCTTTACCTACAGAACTCCAAGTAGTAGAAAATTATTTGAAATTTGCTCAAATTTGCCAAAATGACCATTTTCCCAGGGCAATATTTGGTGTAGCCAGCCATTTGGTAGCTATATGGCTCTGATTGTTGGCTCCCCCTGAGCAGTGCATAGTAGACTTGATGGATTGTGTGAGATGACCTAATTTACAGAATCACTTATGGGTGGTGGTTTGTTTTATGTGTTGTTGTTTTTTAATATATACTACTGATTTCTGAGAGGAAGGGTGAAGGAGAGAGAGAAACATCAATAATAAGAGAGAATCATCAACCCTGCACTTCCCCTACTGGGGATTGAGCCTGCAACCCAGGGATGTGCCCTCACCAGGAATGGAACCGTAATCTCCTGCTTCATAGGTGGACACTCAACCACTGAGCCACACCGGCCAGGCTGGGTGGTGGTTTTTTTAAATTCTAAGATAAGAAAAAGGACATTTGTCCCGGTCTGGTTGCTCAGTGGTTAGAACATAGGTTTAATCCGGGTGCATGTAGGAGGCAACCAATCAATGTGTTTCTCTCATATCAATGTTTCTTTCTCTCTCCCTCCCACTCTCTGTAAAAAGTGATGGAAAACATATTTTCCAGTGAGGATTAACAACAAAAGAAAAAGGACATTTTGACTTTTTTATTAAGTTTTCTGTTTTGTTCCAGGAGGGTTCCATATTTCATCAAAGCTAAGATGCCATCAATTATGAGATGTATCTCAATTTCTTAACTGTTACAATTTACAATGTCTTTAAAAACTCTACAAGTAATAGCAGTGGCTCTTGGAAAAACTATTAATTCACTTTCAGTTTTCTGTCTAGTGTCCTTTACATATTTAGTTTCTTGAGAAGGGGAAAAACATTACTGAATTTCCACTAACTTCTTATTTTTCCCTACCAGTTGCTTTTCGACTATATGATTTGGATAAAGATGACAAAATCTCCCGAGATGAGCTGTTACAGGTATGTGGAGCGCTCCCATGCACATGGAGAGCTTGTATTTGGGCCCTGCCTGCTTATTCATGTGGGCAGGAATTGTACTTTCCTTCAGGAAGCATTTACTTAACACCTGCTGTGTGCAGTTCTATCCTAGATATAAGGAAGAGCACATAATTTGGGGAAACTTGAAATGGCTCATTGATTTCTCAAAGACAAATGTCTCTATTTAAAAGGTAACTCAGTTTGCCCTGGCCACTGTTGCTCAGTGTTTGGAGCGTAAGCCCCACACCTAAGATACTCGGGTTCGATTTCCTGTCAAGGGCCTGCACCTGGGTGGCAGGTTCGATCCCTGGCCCCAATCAATGTGTCTCTCTCATATTGATATTCTCTATTTCTCTCTCTCTCTCTCTCTCTCTCTCTCTCTCTCTCCCTCCCTCCCTCTCTCCCTCTCTCCCTCTCTCCCTTCCTCCCTTCCTCTCTCTCCCTCCCTATCCTTTCCCCCTCCTTCCCTTTCTCCCCCCTCCTTTCTCTAAAAATCAATGAAAAAATAATTCTTGGATGAGGATTAATCAACCCTCCCCAAAAAAAGGGTAAACTAAATGTCTTTTAGGTGCTGACTGGCAGAACTAAAATATGTGAGATGATTTAGATTAAAATGTTCTGTTAGTGTCCAGTCAGTTTATTGGCAGCTGGGTAATTCTGATGACACTTGGATAATTAACGCTATTTCATCTGTCCTTGGGCTTGACATAAGAGTCAAGGACCTGCTGCTGGGTTGGTTACACCAAGCTGATTGCTCATTGTCCTTTGTTGCTCCCCTGTCCTCTACCAGCAGTGACTGGCATTTCATCCTATTAGTCATTGCCCTTCTATTCTTCCTCTCCCCCTTCCTCGAAATACGAGTTTAGAAGGAGAGAAAATTCTTCCCTTTTGTATTTTTATTTATTAGCCTGGAGGACACTAGGAGGCTAACACATTCAGGACTTTCTGTGGGGAAATATCTCTGTTTCAAGAGACACCTAAAAAGGAAAGTGGTTTTCATTCAAACCAAAGTAAATCTATTCAGTGTTTTGAGAACTCTCTAAGTTGAAGATTACTCAGGCTAGATTAAACCAACTCAAGATATTCCTACATTTCTATGTGTGAACAAAAACTGAAACGGTCTACCTTTCAGGAGGGTTGATTTCTTTTCTATTATTAGGATTAAAAAAGCCTGAGGCAGGGAGTGGGGAGGAGATCATGTGGCCAGAGTGCCAGTCAGTGCCCTTAGAATATTCCTTAGGCCTGAAATGCCTTTAAGACATATATGCTCATGGACTGTTGAGGTGAACTAGTTTTATCCTAGCAAGAAGAGGATATGAACATTTTACCAAAATGAGGAGAAAAAATTTACCTTTCTAGACACTGCCATTTCTAAAACATTTGGTGGCATGCAGTTCGTAACTACTCAGTGGATGTTAAAAAGTCTGTGGTCAGTTTATCCTAAGGAAAGGAAGAGTGGTCATGGTTTCCTGGTATGATGTTTTTAAAATATATTTTTTTATTGATTTCAGAGAGGGAGAGAGAGATAGAAACTTCAGTGATGAAAGAGAATCATTGATTAGCTGCCTTCTGCATGACCCCCACTAGGGATGGAGCCTGCAACACAGGCATTTGTCCTGACCCGGAATCAAACTGTGACCTCCTATTTCATAGGTCAACATTCAACCACTAAGCCATGCCAGCTGGGCTTGGTATGATCTTTTTAAAAGTCCTGGTTTAACTTTTGGGAGATGGAAAAATTCATTATTTTGATTGTGATGATGGTTTTATAGGTATGTACATATGTTAAAAACCTTATCATAGTGTATAGTTTATTAAATATCAGTTACACTTCAATAAAGGTAGTTGCTGTAATCATTTTATGAGGTTGGCATAACTTTGATGTGGAATCCTTGTAAACTGTATAAGAAAAGAAAATTAGTCATTCTCTTTCATTCACATAGATATAAAAGTCCTAAACAAAATATTAACACACTGAATACATAAGTATGATATATATATATTATAACCAACGTGGGTTTATACCAGGTGTTCAAAGTTCATTTAAAATGAGGAAATTAGTCAATGTATTTTGCCATGTTAACAGATTAAAAAATAAAAACTGATCTTTTCCATAGAAAAAAATGTTATAAAATTCATCATTCATGCATGATTTTTAAAAGAAGTTTTAGAAAAACCGAGATAAAGAGAGAGCTTTCCTTAATTGGTAAAGGGTATATACAAAAAAACCTCACCAGATATTAAAAATAGTAATAATGAAAGTCCCATTTGCTAATAAACTTCTGACTGGACCTGTAAGTGATACTGTGGAGAGGTGGAAAGCACACTGGCTCGGAATGGAGGCCTGGTGGACAGCTCAGGGCCTGTATCAAGCCACTTTGACCCCTCATGTCTTTATTAATGGACTGGGTGAATGAGTTTTTTGTTGTTGTTGTTGTTGTTTTTTAATATATTTTATTGATTTTTTTACAGAGAGAAAGGGAGAGGAATAGAGAGTTAAAAACATTGATGAGAGAGAAACATCAATTCAGCTGCCTCCTGCACACCCCCTACTGAGGATGTGCCCGCAACCAAGGTATATGCCCTTGACCGGAATCGAACCTGGGACCCTTCAGTCCCCAGGCCAACACTCTATCCGCTGAGCCAAACCAGTTAGGGCTTGGGTGAATGAGTTTTAAGACACCATCACTCTTATCCCCACCCTTATGCACCCACAGCACACATGCACAATTCAGTTTTATAATTCTAAAAATAAAACACATTCGAGAATAATTGGACTGAGATCTGATCTGTTAGAGAGGTTTGAGGATAGATTGATTTGTCTAGTCGGCCATACACAATCAGGAAAGATGGCAAATGGCTTTGGCTACTTTTTATTTTTGCTAGCATTGCTTCTTTTTATTATTCCTTCAATTTGTGTATATTTGTCGCCAAAATGTACAACTTCCAATTTTCTACAATTGATTTGCTGGGGGGGCGCGGGGGGAATGATAGTGTTGATGCAAATCATTATTTTAACTCTTCAGAGAAACTGTAATTTACTTTTTAAAAATCATTTCATGAGATAGGAGAAGGTTGTAAAGGAGTGGGGGAAAGGAAGACCTGTGAACAGCTGGATTAGAAGGCCTTTCTTTCCTGTGGAAAAGCTATGCTCTTACCTTTTGAAGACAGAGGTGACTGACTACAGTGATGTGAGGCATCACAAAGCATCCTTTCCCCCATTTCATACTAAGGTTCATATGATTAAAGTTGTTTATTTTGCTTAAGGTAGCAATTTTCAAAGGATATTCACATCTAAAAATGTTAGAATTGGGAGGGGGTGGATTTTTTTTGCTTGAGACATTTTGTGAAACAGTGTTAAATTTACTTTACTGCACTTCTTGTAGCACTTAGAATGTTATTTTTCTAAAAGGGGGGATTTAGGTTAAGCTAGCATGGCTCAGTGGTTGAGTGTCGACCTATGAACCAGGAGGTCATGGTTCAATATGCCTGGGTTGCGGCACGATTCCCTTCCCCAGTGTGGGGCATGCAGAAGGCAGCCGATCAATGATTCTCTCCCATCATTGATCTTTCTCTCTCTCTGCCCCCTTCCTCTCTGAAATCAATTTAAAAAAATAGTTTTTAGCCCTAACTGGTTTGGCTCAGTGGTAGAGCATCGGCCTGCAGACTGAAGGGTCCCAGGTTTGATTCCAGTCAAGGGCATGTACCTTGGTTGTGGGCACATCCCCAGTAGGGGGTATGCAGGAGGCAGCTGATCGATGTTTCTCTCTCATCGATGTTTCTAACTCTCTGTCCCTCTCCCTTCCTCTCTGTAAAAAAATCAATAAAATTAATTAATTTTAAAAAATAGTTTTTAAAGAGGGGAGGGTATGGATTTAGTATTTAACCCTTCAAGGATCTTTATGTTTCTTGGCCATACTTTAGGGATAGTGGGTCAGTGCACCACTTCAAAGATGACTGCATTTGGGTGGGATTCCAGAAAGCCCTACCAAACTTACTTAAATCCAAAAAGAAACTAGTTTGCTCCCTGGCTGAGCTGAAACACTGATGATGTCTCACCGGAGCAGAGCAGAACGGTACAGTGCAAAACAGACCAGCATGTGCAGAGCTAAGCAGACCATGGAGGAGCAGAGCAGAGCTGTCTAACTGGAGAGAGGCCTGGCCCCAGCGCTGCCTCATAACTGTGCTTTATCACAATTGAGCTGTTTTGTAGTGAATAAAGTTTTCTCCTTCACTGCAAAAAAGAAAAATTAGTTTGCCTCATGCAATAAGAAGTCTGAGCATAGATTATCCAGGTTGATACAGCAACTAAATGATGTCCAGGAACCAGGCTTCTTCTGTATTGCTCTGGCATTCATAGTGCATATGACTTTTCACCTCATGGTCCCAGGATGGCTGCTACAACACCAGGCATCATCTCTATATTCCAGGCAGGAAGAATGGGCAAAAAAAATGCAAAGGGCTCTCCCTCAGTGAGGTTTGCTTTCCTATTCAATGAACTTGCCAGAGTTCTGTTCATGTCATTGTCTAGAATGGCCTAAATGATCCAGGCCCGTGTCACTCAGTGCTCAGTGGTTGGACGATGACCTATGAACCAGGAGGTCACAGTTAGATTCCCTGTCAGGGATTGATCCCCTATAGGGGGTTTGCAGGAGGCAGCCAATAGATGATTCTCTCTCATCATTGATGTTTCTTATCTCTCTCTCCCTTCCTCTCTGAAATCAATAAAAATATTTTTAAAAATAGAATGGCTTACATAAGAAGATAAGGGTTTCAGCTTTCTGGCTGTTACATTTAAGGACATCAAAGGAAAAGAGGGTTGCCCTAATCGGTTTGGCTCAGTGGATAGAGCGTCAGCCTGCGGACTGAAGGGTCCCAGATTCGATTCTGGTCAAGGGCATGTACCATGGTTGCGGGCACATCCCCAGTAGGAGGTGTGCAGGAGGCAGCTGATCGATGTTTCTCTCTCATCGATGTTTCTAACTCTCTATCCCTCTCCCTTCCTCTCTGTTAAAAATCAATAAAATAGATTTTTTAAAAAGAAAAAGGAGAAGAGGGTTGGGGTGGTTTTACCTTTAATCTTGGTAAAGTGTCCCCCTGACCCCAAGACTCCTGTAAGCCTGGCTCTTGGTCCTGCAGGTGCTACGCATGATGGTCGGAGTGAATATCTCAGATGAACAGCTGGGCAGCATCGCAGACAGGACCATCCAGGAGGCTGATCAAGATGGGGACAGTGCTATATCTTTCACAGAATTTGTTAAGGTCAGTCAGTCATCTCATGGTTTGAAAACTTAAATCCTGCACAGGAGGGAGGGAGAAAAACATTGAGATAAGAGCATGGGACAGTATCTCCTGTTGTGACCTTCATAACTGTAACTGTTTCTCTCCCCCCCCGCCCCCCCTAGGTTTTGGAGAAAGTGGACGTAGAACAGAAAATGAGCATCCGATTTCTTCACTAAAGGACTGAGACTACTAAACTCTTCCTTGCTTTCTAGTATTTAAGAACTGGAACTTGGGAGTCCTCCTGTCCACCAGCCCCACCTCCACCCCATCATTCGTCTTCTCCCAAAGTACTACTGCTGTTGCATGACAACCCCCAATGTGTCTGCCAACATAAACCTGCCTTTGGTATATAAACAGGGCATTACAGAATGGTACACCTGGTCTATATTTGTTCCATATCATTTGCAATTATCTCCATTTCTCAATATTCTCCCCACTCCCCTTCGGCTGCTGAATGCCACATGTGCATCTCGTCTGACAGAGAAGGAATCATGTCAAGAACCAGCCAGCATAGCTCTTTCATTGGGTAGACTATAGCCACGCTGTCTTCCCTCCCTCAAGGCTTTGGCATGCTCCTCAATCTTTTTTTATATGTCGTTTGCTTTCTACTTCTTTTTTACCCAACACATCATTAATCTTTCAGTCTCCCCGCTTTTTATAAAGTTTCAATTTCTTCTACTTAGCATCCCAAGCTATGCCTGTTCCGTGTATTTCTGACTTGACAGGATAGTTCAGTGGTCTGGCCGTTTTGAACTACCTTTACTCTTAAATAGGTCTCTGGGATGTTGCCTCTCTAGGAGCTTTTCAATACTGAGCACTTCTCTCAGAAGAATGTGATCGCCTCTTGGTCCCCTGTACTCTGCTTTGTCATCAAAGGGCTGTGAGTTAGAGATGTTCTTGAAAGGTGGTGGCTGTGGTGAGAGTTGTAGAGCAAAGTCTTTCAGGTGACTTGCCCAGGTCACTCTACCTCTGGCCTCTGATTCTCAACATGGATATCTATGTAGCTACTCTTGTTAGTACAGTGTTGACTTTCAGAAAACAGCCATATGCTGGCAGGTTTGCTTAGTTTTGGGACACTGTCACCACCAGAATGGCTGCTCTGACAATATGCTTGGGGACTTTCCCATGGCTTTTTGAGCAAGGAGGCTGGCACCCTAAAAGCCTCATGTAGCCCCACTTCTGCAGCATGGTTTATGCCTCAATGTTATGTGCCCTGAAATGTTTTCACTTCACACTTCCAAATAGAAAGGTTAGTGTTACAGAAGTGCCTACTTATTCCCATCCAAGATATTTAAAATTTGTCCTCAGTGTCTTGACGTTTTGCACAAAATTCTCTATGAATTTTACACTTGGCAAATGTTAATGCTGGAAGCCATAGTCAGCTCCTAATACAGGTCCAAAGCTTTGAGTGTATTGTATCATAAGCAGCCTGCTTACATTTATTTCCCAGCTCCTCTCTTAAACCATTGCTAATCCTTTAGAAACAAGGGGTCTGGCACTGGTGGCAAACCTGAGGTGGTATTACAGCCCTTTGCACAAGCCAGAGCAAATTTTCTGCCTAAGTCAGCTTAGTATAGACCTCGTTGAATCAGCCTGTTATCACCCTAACATCTCTCTTAGTCTGCTCATCCTTATAACTGCCCTTGGCTGATTTTGTCTGACTCATTGCATGCTTGCTTGTTTCCTTGCTTTGGAAGGCTATCCAAGATGGATACATAATACTTTAGGAAGGAAATTGCTTAAAAAAAAAATGCAAAGAGATTGGACAGAGTGGGGAACAGGAGTGTCCAGGCTACACAACTCAAGGATAAATGACTGAGAAATTCTGGGTGAAGTGTCAGTCTGACTTTGTGATCAAGTGATGTAGTTATGGGAATCATATAAAAGGGAAGGACAGACACTGATCTGTTAAAGAGGTACTTCAAAGGCTCCTTGACTTGCATATTTAAAGTTCCTAAGATTATGGCTTTTTCCTCCTTTTGGCTGTATAGCAAACTGTTTTCATCCACAGCTGTGCCTTACTGTTCCATTAAAACTGTATTCTCCGATCCATCAATAATAAATTCTTGTAGATAAAACAATATAACTTGGTTGATTTTGTTCATGTGTTTTACAAGAATTATATGTAAGTAAATCACCTTCTTCAAGTTTGAAATCACAGTGTTTCCCTTAGGTTTGTCTGTGCTATTAAATGCAGGTCTATTCAGTGTCTGCCTGGTGGGGGCATTCATCTAGGGACCAGCACTGTATGCCTCTGAGCACAGCTTTGTCAGCCTTCTACCACTCCAAGGAAGATTCACTTTCTGTTCTTGACTCCTGGCTCCTTAAATGTAGAAAAGACCTAATAATGGGGTATCTATCTATTGCTTGTTATTAAGATGTCTACCCCTTCATTCATGTGCAACCTCAGTGACATATTGCGCCCAGCTATTATTACATGGCTTTTCACATCTCCAAGCTTTAGTGACTTAGTCTGTGCAGGGTATGAGCATCTCTTCTTATTTTAAGGTTTAGTTGCATGCCACAAGACTCAACGCAGTAATAGCTGGAATCATTGGTCATATAAATTCTAACATGATAATCCTCCTTTTGCTATCCCTCTGCCTCAAAATCCATTCAAAATTACATGCATGATGTATCATCTTTGCTTCACTTTGAGTCTAATTTTAGGGTTTAGGAAAACGAAAAATGGATGGAGTGACCATATAGGCAATTTTGGAGGAACCTTAATGTTACTGACCATGTCTGTAGGTATAACAATCTGTGACTAAAATAAAACCATACTGCAAAAAAAAAAATTATAAAATCATTCGAACATTAAGTACAGTTTGAGAAGAATCTCTTTAACCAACTTTATTTCCCTTGCTCCCTTCTGTTCTATTTATGTATTTGAACATAAATGTAACATAACACAAGATTATACTGGCTTTAAAAATTGACATTGTATAAAGATGAAGAGGCCCAGCTGGCATGGCTCAGTGGTTGAACGTCGACCTATGAAAAGGAGGTCACAGTTCAATTCCTGGTCAGGGCATATGCCCAGGTTGTGGGCTAGATCCCCAGTGTGGGGTGTGCAGGAGGCAGCCAATCAATGATTCTCTCTCATCATTGATGTTTTTTCACACTCTCTCTCTTCCTTCCTCTCTGAAATCAATAAAAATATGTAAAAAATAAAATATTGTTTAACGATGAAGGGATTAAGTAGGGGGACACAACCTCATAGACAATAGTATGGTTATTACCAAAGGGAAAGGCAGTGGGGGCAGGTAAAAGAGGGCAAAGGGATAAAAGGTGATGGAAGGAAACCTGACTTGGGGTGGTGAACACACAATTTACAGATGGTATATTATAGAATTGTACCCCTGAAACCTAAATAATTTTATTAACCAGTAAATTTAAAAACAAAAACAAAAAAATAAAAACATTATATTTCCCCGTTATCTGTTCTTTCTAGTTTATATTAATGGTTACATTATATTTTACCAACTAATGTAATATTTATTTAACCATTAATTTTCAAAATAATTTTAAAAATAATTTTAATTGTATAAATGATACAATGAATGCCTTTCTGCATATAACTTTTTCTTTTTTTTTAAATATTTTTATTGGTTCCAGAGAGAAAGGGAGAGGGAGAGAGACAGAAACATCAATGATGAGAAAGAATCATTGATTGGCTGCCCTCTGGCACAACCCTACTGGGGATCGAGCCTGCAACCCAGGCATGTGCCCTTGACTGAAATCGACCCTGGGGCCCTTCAGTCCGCAGGCCAACAGTCTATCCACTGAGCCAAACCAGCTAGGGCTCTTTTTCTTTTTAAATATGTTTTTTATTGATTTCAAAGAAGAAGGAAGACGAAGAGAAACATCAATGATGAGAGAGAATCATGAATCGGCTGGCTCCTGCATGCCCGCTACTGGGGATCAAACCTGTCACTGGGACATGTGCCCTGACCAGGAATTGTACCATGACTTTCTGGTTCATGGGTTAATGCTCAACCACTGAGCCATATCTTACAGCTTTTATAGGTTCCAAAATAAATGAATGCCACAAGCTAGCAAATTACTCTGTATTACCTTTAGAATGTCCTTTTTAGAATATCCTTTATAGTCACCTGTCTTCAAATTGACTTTACAATCATATCAAGTTTTATTTTTTTAATGTATTTTATTGATTTTTTTACAGAGAGGAAGGGAGAGGGATAGAGAGTTAGAAACATCGATGAGAGAGAAACATCGATCAGCTGCCTCCTGCACACCTGCTACTGGGGATGTGTCTGCAACCAAGGTACATGCCCTTGACCGGAATCGAACCTGGGACCTTTCAGTCCCCAGGCCGATGCTCTATCCACTGAGCCTAACCGGTTAGGGCAGTGATGGCAAACCTTTTGAGCTTGGCGTGTCAGCATTTTGAAAAACCCTAACTTAACTCTGGTGCCATGTCACATATAGAAATTTTTTGATATTTGCAACCATAGTAAAACAAAGATTTACATTTTTGATATTTATTTTACATATTTAAATGCCATTTAACAAAGAAAAATCAACCAAAAAAATGAGTTCGCGTGTCACCTCTGACACGTGTCACCTCTGACACGCGTGTCATGGGTTTGCCATCACTGGGTTAGGGCAATATCAAGTTTTATATTTAAAACACTATTAGAATAGTTTGTGCTGATTGGGATTTAGAGAAAGTATTTACTGCAGAGATGCCTCAGAGAGAACTATCTTTACTAACTGGATTTCTTATGCTACAAACTAGATATTTATCCTGTTCCTCAAACACTGAGAGCAGAATTGCTTGGAAAGAAATCATTACTAATGGACTGATACCCTCTAAATTCAGAGTACTTTAGCTGAGCTTTGAATCAACCAGTGATTCAAACTACAGATGGCTGGTATGTGCCCCTATATGTGTTTAACATCTAGTAGAAACAACAATTTAGAGATTTTACTCTTCCCTCTACATCAAGCAGTGATGGGAGATTTACTTGGTAAGTTTGTGAGGTACTGCAGACTGTTTCTACACAGCTCTGGAGGGAACATAGAACAATGAAGAATTTCATGTCTTTTAAGATGAAGTAAGTAGCCTGACTTCTTTACATAAGGTAAGAGCTAATCAAAGACTTGGTCTTGAGATGCCAAGACAGTGTTCTAAGCACTAGATTCTGATCGTGCATCAAAACTAGCGAGACGATTTATTTAGAGACATGATCTTGACACTTTCCACCTCCCTTTGCAGTCTGTTCAAGAACCTAACCAGGTATGGTTCTGGCCAGATACTCAGTTGGTTAGAGCATTGTCCTAATACGCCAAGGTTGTGGGTTCGATCCTGCTCAGGACACATATTAGGAGTTAATCAATAAATGCATAAATAAGTGGAATAACAAACTGAAACAGGTAGGTGAATTATTAAAGAATGTCTCTGGGCCACTACAACAGAAGGCAAACACTGTTAAGCAGTTTCAGTGTTTTATTCATAAGAAAATTTTTCTTGCCCCTAAACATACACACAATTTCTTTAGAAATAATTCTAATAGCCCTAGCCGGCTTGGCTCAGTGGATAGAGCATCGGCCTGTGGACTGAAGGGTCCCAGGTTCGATTCCGGCCAAGGGCACATGCCTGGGTTGTGGGCTCCATCCCCAGTGTGGGGTGTGCAGGAGGCAGCCAATCAATGATTCTCTCTCATCATTGATGTTTCTATATCTCCTTCTCCCTTCCTCTCTGAAATCAATAAAGAAATATATTTTTTTTAAAAAGAAATAATTCTAATAAATTTGGTAATTTGGTCAACCAGCCCATAACAAATTGGAAATACTTATATTAATAGGTATGTTGACAAGAAGGGCAGCTGAGCCCTCGTAGCTCAGTTTGGTTAGAGTATCCTGATCCACCAACGTTGCAGGTTAGATCCTCAGGGCACATGAAAGAATCAACCAGCAATGGATAAATAACAATATTGCATCAAAAAAAAATTTTTTTAAAAAAGGATAGCTCACAAAGGAGAAGACTAGACGAAAAACCAAGTAACTCAGCCATTCCACTAGAGACCAAATAATTAAGTAAAACATTCCTGATAATTTTAAGATAATGTTATTTTAATGTAATTCATAAAATTCATATGAATTGCATGTAATTCAAGTTGTACCTGGATCTATGTAACTTAATACTACATGTGCTGATTGAGTCCAGTGATTCCTTGCCTGGTTTTCTGTAGATGTCACATCTTTTTCCTTATCACTTTGGAAAAAGAAATTGTTGATGACATCAAATGTGACATGGATTAGAAGCTTATATTTGCAAATACCCTTTGAACAATGGGGACAAAAAGCGTTATATTATCCATAATGCAAAATTTCTTGAGGGTAGGAATTCGTCTTCTTTGCCAGTAGAATAACAAATTTCTAGCTGCTATTAGATATCTCCTGCAAAAAAGAAAAAGAGAAAAATACTTCTACAGGATGTCAGTTGGGAGAAGGCTGCCATGGAGACATTCATATTTTATGAAACATTTTCTCAGGACTCAACTTCTGAGTAAAAACACTCAATTTTAGCAGAATGCATGTGCTAAATTTTAAATGTATTTTTTGCTGCCTGTTGCCTCTTCTGGCATTGTAGAGCCAGAATAAAAAATCTGAAATAGTAACATTCTGTGTTTCTAACAGATGGCCGCATTCTATAAACTCCTCACCTTGTGCCCATGAGATCAGGGGCAATTTTGGTAGCTTCATAGTCATGGAGACATAGATTTGGGAGATGGTTAGAGAAAGAGGCATATACTAGCAAAGTTTGCAGAAGGGGAAAAGGGCAGATTTCAGAAATGATCCACTCACCTATTTGACGTTATTCCCCAGCAGAATACTAGAATGGGTCATTACATGGTTTGTGAAGCCATCGAAAAGAATGTGATGATCACCAGGATACTGATGTGTTTGGCAAATAATTATGCTGGATTTCTCTCCCTTCACTTATTTCAAGGCTTGATTAAATTTATATGTCAGATCAATGAGATAGACACAGTGTTCTGCAAAGCACATGCCTGTGTCTCATATATTTATATTGTTAGGGTGGAAAAAATTGGGTTGATTATAGCTGACATATTTGAAGATGGCAGTTGAATAACCATATAACAAGAATCTAAAAATCAATGTCAATAGTCTTGAAAAAGAGGAACAAAATTGGAGGATTCACATGTCCCAATTTGAAAATAAAGACACTGCAATACTGGCACAAAGATAGACTATAAAGCAATGGACTAGAATTGTGAGTCCAGAAATAAATCCTCACATTTATAATCAACTGATCTTTGACAAGGCTGCCAAAGCAATCCAATGGGGGAAACAGTAGTCTTTTGGTATAACTGGGGCCATTGGATATCCTCATGCAAAGGATTGAAGTTGGACCCCTGCCTCACACCAGCCCTAGCTGGTCTGGCTCAGTGGATAGAGCATCAGCCTGAGGACTGAAGGGTCCTGGGTTCAATTCCGGTCAAGGGCACATGCCTGGGTTTCGAGCTCGATCCCCCTTAGGGGCCGTGCAGGAGGCAGTAGATCAATGATTCTCATCATTGATGTTTTTATCTCTCCCTCTCCCTCTCTGAAATCAATAAAAATATATTTTAGAAAAACCTGAAAATGTATGAAAGGCCTAAATGTAAGAGCTAAAACCATAAAGCTTATAAAAGAAAACATAAATATTCATGACCTTGGATTAGGTGATGGTTTCTTGGATATAAGAACAAACAACAAAATAAAAATAAACTGGACATCATCAAAATTTTAAAAATTTGTGGTTCAAAGGACATCATCAAAAAAGTGAAAAGAATCCTGGCCCGTTTTTCTCAGTGGTTAGAGCATCAGTCGGACTGAAGGGTCATGGGTTCCATTTTCGGTCAAGGGCACATATCTCGGTTGCAGGCTTGATCCCCAGCCCTGGTCAGAGCGCGTACAGGAGACAACCAATTGATGAGTCTCTCTCACATTGATGTTTCTCTCTTTGTCTCTTCCACTCTCTAAAAATCAATGGAAAAAATATCCTCAGGTGAGGATTAACAAAACGAAGAAAGTGAAAAGACAGCCTACAGAAAGGGAGAAAATATTTGCAAATATATGTCTGATAAGAGACTTACCTACAATAAATAAATTATAATTCAATAATAAAAAGAGAACCCTGCTGGTGTGGTTCAGTTTATTGGGTGTCATCCCATGCACCAAGATATTGCCAGTTTGAATCCAGGTTGTGGGCTTTATCCCCAGTAGGGAGGTGTGCGCTCTCATCTATGTTTCTCTCTTGCTCTCTCTCTAAAAATAAAAACATTGTTTTAATAAAATAAGAATTCAACTCAATTATGGGACCCTTCTGCACTGTTGGTGGGAATGTAAGATGGGGCAGATGCTGTGGAAAACAGTATGACAGTTCTTCAAAAAATTAAAAATAGAATTGCCATATAATCCAGTAATTCCACTTCTGGGTATATATCCAGAAGAATTTATTTATTTTTAATATATTTTTTATTGATTTCAGAGAGGGAGAGAGAGAGAGACAGAAACATCAATGATGAGAGACAATCACTGATTGGCTGCCTCCTGCTCACCCCCTAATGGGGATCAAGCCCACAATCCAGGCATGTGCCCCTGACCAGAATCGAAGCAGGGACCCTTCAGTCCGTAGGCCAACACTCTGTCCACTGAGCCAAACCAAATAAGGCTACGCAGAAGAATTTAAAGCAGGGTCTTGAAGAGATATTTACACCCATGTTCATAGAAACACAATTCACAGTAGCCAAAGGTAGAAACAACTTAAATGTCCATGAACACATGAATGGAAAACATGCAACAATATGAATGAACCTTGAGGACATTATGCTAAGTGTAATAAACCAGGTACAAAAGGACAAATACTGTACTATTTGATCATCAAATACTATATGATTCCAGAGCCTAGAGGGCTGGGAGAATGGTGAGTGACAGCTAAGGGGTATGGAGTTTGGTTTTGTAGTAATGAAAAAGTTCTAAAATTACTTGTGTCGATGGATGCACAATTTTTTGAATATACTAAAAGTCACTGAATTGTACATTTCAGATGTGTGAATTGTATGGCATGTAAATTATATCTCAATATAACTTTAAAATAAAAGATCAGTGGTGAATACACAATATAATGACTTTTATAGAACTAGCGG
>NW_005354718.1:2285507-2289848 GCF_000412655.1 Myotis brandtii
TCCTGGCCTGATTGCTTCTAACCACCTCTACCTCAGCCCCACCACCATGGCTTTGTCCAAAAGGTCTCCCGGAAGGTCTCCCAGTCTAATTAGCAAATTACCCTTTTATTAGTAGATTGTATACCTAAAACCTATGTAATGTTATTAACCAATGTCACCCCAATATATCCAATAAACAAATTTCTTTTTATAAAGGCCCTGGCTCAGTAGTTCAGTTGGTTATAGTGTCATCCTAATACACCAATGTTTTGAGTTCAATCTCTGGTCAGGGCACATATAAGAAGCAAACAATGAATGCACAACTAAGTGGAACAACAAATCGACATTTCTTTCCATGCCTCCCTCCTTCCCTACCTCCCTCTAAAATCAACTTTTTTAATAGTAAATTTTAAAATATTTTTTTATTGGTTTTAGAAAGGAAGGGAGAGGGACAGATAGAAACATCAATGATGAGAATCATTGATTGGTTGCCTCCTGCATGCCCTCTTTTGGGGATCGAGCCAGCAACCCAGGCATGTACCCTGCCTGACTGGGCATGGAACCGTGACCTCCTAGCTCACAGGTTGACACTCAACCAGTAAGCCACACTGGCTGGGCTAGAATCAATTTAAAAAATTTTAAATAGTGCTCGCTTCGGCAGCACATATACTAAAATTGGAACGATACAGAGAAGATTAGCATGGCCCCTGCGCAAGGATGACACACAAATTTGTGAAGCGTTCCATATTTAAAAAAAAAAAAAAGAATAAAAAAAAATTTGTAAATAAAAGATCAGTGTCAGGTTTGAGGAAAACCTTCCATGCCATGCCATGCATGGGCTTTTGTCAGTGGCCCAGTCCTTTTCAACATGCAAAAACAATGGCACAAAAGTGATATTTATTAATTTTTTAAAGTAACATGAAGGCCTAAAAGTTGTTAATATAGTCCTTTCATGAACTACAGAGACTAACTTATTTTAATAGTTCGAGTTCAATCAGTAATGCCTAACATATGGGGCATTTACTAATTGCAAAGCACTGTTTTGTGTACTTTACAGATGTTAACTCTAATACAACAACCTTAGGAGGCAGGTATATTATTATCAACATTTTACAGGTAAGGGGATTAAGGCTAAATGATTTTTTTCCAAGATTAAAGTCATATAGCTAGTTAGTGGCAGAGCGTGGATTCAAACCTAGGTATTCTGATAGCCCATACTCTCCAACAATCTAGATTTTTAGTGAAGATAAATATAAACTCCCTTTTTAAAAAAAACATATTTTTATTGATTTCAGAGAGGAAGGGAGAAGGAGAGAGAGATAGAAACATCAATGATGAGAGAGAATCATTGATTGGCTGCCTCCTGCACCATCAGGATTGAGCCCGCAACCCAGGCCTGTGCCCTTGGCCGGAATTGAACCCAGGACCCTTCAGTCCGCAGGCCAACGCTCTATCCACTGAGCCAAACCAGCTAGAGCTAAACTCCCTTATTTAAAATAAAAAGAGAGATGGCAAGCAAGAGATACCTGCCTATTTTAAAATATCACAAGTTTGGCCTGGCGGATGTGGCTCAGGGTTGAGCATAGACCCATGAACCAAGAGGTCATGGTTTGATTCCTGGTCAGCGCACATGCCTGGGTTGCAGGCTCGATTTCCCTGTAGAGGGCTTACAGGAGGCAACCAATCATGGTGTTTCTCTTTGATGTTTCCATCTCCCTTCCTCTCTCTTTAAATATCAATAAAAACATTTTTTTAAAAAGATATCACAAGCCCTAGCTAGTTTAGCTCAATGAATAGAGCATTGGCCTTCGGACTGAAGGGTCCCGGGTTCGATTCCAGTCAAGGGCACATGCCTGGGTTGCAGGCTCGATCCCCAGGGTGGAGCGTGCAGGAGGCAGCCAATCAATGATTCTCTCTCATCATTGATGTTTCTATCTCCTCTCCCTTCTTCTCTGAAATAAGTAAAAAAATAAAAAAAATTAAAAAAAGATATCACAAGTTTAAAGACCATCACCTTTTAAGAAGGACATCGATAAAATTATTTGCTACTAAGATGCAAAATGGTGAGAGATTCAGGGTAACTTATTTTCATGAGCAATTGTAGGAATTGAGGCTTTAACCTAGAGAAAAGAAAGTAACTCTCTTGAAATATTTAGTATATATCGTCAGATTGCTAAAGATCTGTTCTTGAAAGTCTCACTGTTACCAGTATTCTTCTAGAGGAAATAATTAGATAGTTTAATGTGGAACTTAAGAGCACATACTTTGGAAACATATCGGGTGGGTTCAGATCCTGGTTCTGCTACTTAACCAAGCACATGAACTGGGCAATTCACATAACTCTTCTGTGTCCTTTTCCTTAATTGTAAAATAAGGGTCATCATGATGATGATGATAACAGTATCTAAGTCATAGGTTGGTGTGAGGATTAAATGAGTCTGACACATGCTACACATACAAGATTTTTTTATTTTGCCTTTCTCCGTTTCTCAAACTTAACACCATAGAATTATATTGCCCTTCTTTTTATATTTTTTATTTATTTATTTATTATTATTATTGATGTTAGAGAGAGAGAAAGAAAAAGAGAGCAACATCAATTTGTTGTTCCACTTGTTTATGCATTCATTGGTTGCTTCTTCTTTTTTTTTTTTTTTTTGAATTTTTGTGAGTTTATTTGAGCCAAACTGTAGACATATGCCAGGAAACAGAACCTCTACGAATTGAGATAATGCTCCCCATTGGTTGCTTCTTGTATGTGCCCTGACCTGGGATTGAACCCCCAACCAGGGCACATTATACTATAAGATTAATGATGAGTGGAAGTGATAGGTTGACTGATTCCAAATTATTTTAATTAGGAAGAATATTCTAATAATTATAATTATTCAAATGAAGAACAGGATATCCCCAAAGCTAATGCATTCCCTAGCTATTGGTTGCTAGGCAAAATCTTGAATGACCCTTTTTTCACTTGGTTAGTCACATGCCACACCTTACCAGGGAGGAAGCCTGGGAAATATGATCGCTTTTCATAAGGAAGAAGGTAGAAGAACACTGGGGGTACCCAGCAGTCGCTGCACAGGCTTAAGCAAAGTCTTTGATCATTTTTTTTTTGTCAGAAATCTTTCAGAATTTCTAAATTACAACAGAGGTTTACCTAGGTGATCTAGAATTCCTGCTTGTTGATTCATAATATAATTACTAGTTTCTCCAAGCAAATATAATAGCATTTTACAAAAATTTTTGTGTTTGTCGTTGGTTTGGGGAATACCATTGGATCTGCAGAATTTTTATTATTCTTATTTTTAAGACTCATCTGAGGATATTTTTCCATTGACTTTTAGAGAGAGTGGAAGAAAGAGGGAAAGACAGAAATATTCATGTGAGAGAAACACATGCTTGATGATTGGTTGCCTCCTGCAGGAGTCCCAACCAGAGCCCCTGGGGAGGAGCAGGCAACAAAAGTATGTGCCCTTGAATGGAATCGGACCCAGGACCCTTGGGTCCTCAGGCTGACACTCCATCCACTGAACCAAACTGGCTAGGGCTCTGCAGAGAATTTTTAAACATGAAGGGAGATGGTTGTTAAGAAAGAGGAAATAAATGAGAACAATCTCTATTATCTCCGTTGACACTATTTTATGGTTTTGTTTTTGGTTCTTCTCTAGTTGCCTGGGTCCCAAGAAGAATAATACCTGTGTTGGGGGGCAGGGGGTGATAAGTCTTCAAAATATCCCATTAATGTTGCATTGACCAACGATATGTTATCATAGATGCAAAAAGACAACAGACAGGCTCAAAATAAAGATGGACTTTTGTCAGAGAAGAGACCAGCCTAGGACATTACTACCCACCATAAACCGCTTTTTAGTTTAAAAAGTTTTAATTTCAGACTATCCTTTGAGGTTACTTTAGGTCTCTGAGTTTGCAAGGCCGCCACGCAGGCCTTCCCTGAGCTCCTCAGGTCAGCATGTGTCCCCGTCTCGTCCACAGAAGGAAATTATTACTGCTACTGTTTAGCCTAACGGTGGTTTAAAATAGTCATGCGGCCTACTCAAACTACTTTACCAGAAAGTGACACTGCTTCTATGCGGAAATAATGTTACATTCCTAACGAATGAATTACAAAAGCATTTTTCCTTATTACCTCAACCCTGGGAACCAATCCAACAAAAAGGGATGGAACGAGTGCACTAGGACTCTTGATTGACGTGCGTTACAACCAACCTCCAACGGAAGGAGAGCGCGCCTGCGCAAGTCGTTCTCCAATCAGTGCCGAGGGGCAGAGGCTGGCGGAAACCGACCCCGCAGGGTTGGCGGACTTCTGAAGGAGCAAAGATGGCGGCCTGAGGCGTGCCG
>NW_005354718.1:2290061-2308159 GCF_000412655.1 Myotis brandtii
CCAGCTGCCCAGGGCGACCGCACCCGCCTTCCAGGTGTGTCGCATCACCGCTCGGCCCTCGACCCGCCGCCGTCCCCCTCAGTACCACGCCTTTGGCTGCCCGCATGGTTGCGCCCACGCAGATGTATGTCTGGCAGCCGCTGCGTTGGCCGGCGATTTGTCTTTCGAAGAATACGCCTTTTTAAATTTATTTAGAGTCCCCCCTCACGGCTTCGTAGTCACTGCTGTGCCCGAGGCCCCGGCGTGCACCCAGGCCTGTGGCGGCTCTGAGTGTTTTGTGTGTGTGGTCCGTTGACCTTGAGTTTGGGTCGAACGAGTTGCCCCCGGATTGTAATCGGAGTCCGTGTGGCGCACGTCCCCGGCCGCCCGCCCTGCGTCCGTCCGTCCCCCTCCCACCTCCGACTGGGAAGGACGGGCAGCAGCTTTGTCCTTGTGTGACCTGACGGCTTCCTGATGGCGCATTCATCGCGGCCGGCTCTGCGTCTCGGTGGAATTCTCCTTGTTGTTTTCCAGAACTAGAGTCAGCGTACAGTTTTTACTTCTTTGTGTGTGTGTGTGGAGAGAATGGGTTTTGGGAATTATTAGTGTAGTATGTGTAACGTGGTGGGGTTGCAAAGTATAATACTGTCAGGCATCTGTGTTCGATTCTTGTTTAACATTATGGGGCAGCTCTTCGTTGTAATTTGGATTGTTGTGACCCTGCGGTCAGTCTTTGAGTTAAACTCTTGGGAGAGTTCCTGTTACCGGGGTTATGAGTTGGTGAAGCTCGTGGAAAAGTGGCATGTGAGTCGGGTCCAGTTCAAATGACAGGTCATAATAAAGCGAATGTTTCTGGTGTGCTCTTTGCCGGCCCTGGCTTTAGCAGAGCTGAAAATACCGGGTAAAGGACTTTTAAATAAGATCTTTCTTTTGGTTTTGTCGGGAGTAGGTTTTGTTTTATTTTGTGTTTTTTTTTTCATTTCATCAAGAAGATAGGGGCAGAGGAAGGAGGAACGTTCTTCCCTCTGCCTTTCAGAGGGGAGTGGCCATCTGCACTAAAGCAAAGGTCCTTTGTGGGGGAAGAGGGTCCACAGCATCATCTTTAAAGGGGACATTGTTTCGTAGTAACCCGAGAACCACTGCTCCAAGAGCTTTGCATATTTATCACATTAATGCCCGTGCAGGTGGACAGTAGTAACTTCTTTCTGATGATTCCTTCTGAATAGTGTTTGATAGTGATGATGTTTTATGTTTTTTAGAAAAGCTTGATTCACTTGAGTAATTTTGCACAAGAATGCTTATAGCACAAGTGAGGGCTGTATCCTTACTGTAATGCTCTTTTTATTTTTTCTTATCACAGGAAGAACATTTTCCTTGACTTTCAGGTGCTTTTATATTCATCTCGAAAAGAAAAAATTCTGAACTCAGGATTTGGCAAGTGAGTAATAGTGGCTAATGCTTCCAAATACTGTTTAATCACCTTGAAAATAGCTGGATAGAAGTGGGACAAGAATCATTGGCTCCAACAGAAGATGAACATCAAAAGTGACCATAAATAATTGATATTCAAGCTTAACCTTTTATTTTCAGTAATGGTGATGTATTAAGTAAAAAAAAAGAAAGAAAGAAAGAAAGAAAGAAAAGAGATACTTAATCATTAGCCCAAACCATTTTACTGGGTAAAAAAGAATGATTTAATTAGATTGAAAGAGTTTGACTGATAAAATATGTTATTAGGCAAATTTTAGAATATATTCACTTAAGTTTTAATTTTAGGTAAGTATTGATACTGTAATATTTAATTTCTAAAGCTTTTCAGTACTTCTTTTTTTCCCCAGTGTGAGTCTATTCTCTGCCAAGTGTTGATATCTTCTGAATTTACTGCAGAAGTAGGTGTGTGTTTTTTTGTGGAAAGAATGAGTTTTGGGAATTACTAGTGTAATTTGTGTAATGTGGTGGGGTTGCAAAGTATAATACTATCAGGCATCTGTATTATATGAGAGTACTTACTGCCTCAAAGAGCAAGAGGCAGTATGTACTCAGTTGACAATATCTTATCTGTAAAATAGGGTTCTTACCTACTGTATTAGTTTCCTAGTGCTGCCATAACAAAGTACCACAAACAGTGACTTAGGACAACAGAAATTCATTATCTCACGGTTTTGGAAATCAGACACTAGGAAAGAATCTGTTCCAGGCCTTCTAGCTTTTGGTAGTTCCTTGGCTTATGGCATTATAACTCCACGTGTTTGTTTGTTTTTTAATCCTCACCCAAGGATATTTTTTCCATTGTTTTTATTTTATTTTGTGTTTGTGTGTGTTTTTGTTTTTGTTTTTTTTTTAGAGAGAGTTGAAGGGAGGGAGGAGAGAGAAACATTAATGTGAGAGACACACATACACACCCTGACTGGGGCCAGGGATGGGGCCAGGGATCGAGCCTGCAACTGAGATACGTGCCCTTGACCAGGCATCGAACTTGCGGACCCTTTGGTCCCAGGATCAGTGCTCTAACCATTGAGCAACCGACCAGGGCTATAATTCTAGTCTTCACATAGTATTCTTGCTGTGTGTGTCTGTGTTCTAAATTTTCCTTTTTATAAGGACCTCATCTTAACTAATTACATGTGCAATGGTTATTTCCAAATAAGGTCACATTTTGAGGTACTGGGGCCTAAGATTTCAACATGAATTTGCGGAGGTCACAGTTTAGCTCATAGCATCTACTTAGTCATATGCCTTGATTGTGTTGTATGAAATCATTCAATGTACAACTGCTTTAAGGATTAAAATCTTGTAAACCCCTTTCATAAGGTACTTAGAGTAGTCAAAACCATAGAGATAGAAAGTAGAATGATGATTGCCAGGGGATGCAGGGAGGAAAATAAGGAGTTATTTAATAGGTAACGGAGTTTCAGTTTTGTGAGATGAAAAGAGTTCTGAAGATGGATGGTGGTGATGGCTTCACAACAACATGAATTTACTTAATAACACTAACTCTTAAAAAAGGTTAAGATGATAAATTTTATGTTACATGTATTGTACCATAATTTTAAAATATTGAAAAAAAAAGTAAGTAAAAAACTCCAACTGTATGTGTCAATATTAAGAAAAGGAATAAAAATTGATGGGGCAAAATTCCCTTTAGGTGATATCTTTATCATATGCCTTTAGAGGGAAGGCTTTATTGCTTGGATTTAGAACCTTAAGTCCAGGTCGACAGAAATAGCAACTTGATATTGGTATAGCACAATACTGATTTACATACCCAGCTAAGGAAACTGATGTAGGTGCTTCTGTACTCACAGGAAGCTTGAATTCTGGATACGGAATGATCTCGTATACATTAAAGGGAAAAACAAAGGTGCAGAACCAGGAGTATAGTGTGCTTTCATTTGTGGGGAAGAAATAAAGTTACTTATACAGATGTTATGTAACCATAGAATATCTCTAAAAGGATATGCAGGAAATACTGTATACCACCCTCTGGCAATGGGTAAAGAGACACCTGGTTGGTAGTGTTGCTCTTACATAAGTCAAGGGAAAAGTAGATATATATAGTCTTTAGTTCATCCTAACTTGATGCCTATGTTGGTGGCCAATAGAAACAACAGAAATTTATTGTCTCACAGTTTTAGAAATCAGACATCCACCTTTTTCATGCTTGGGGCACATAAAACAAACAACTGTATACTCTATTTCACCTTTTCCTATCATGTGCATTTGTCATCTTTCAAGGAAATAATTAAAAATACCCAAAGAAAGAAGCATGCAATAAATAATTGATAAATGACTGAGAAGTTAAGTTTTTGCCTTAGGCAGTAATTTTACATTAGTAGAGTCTATCCATATCTGAGAACAGAGACTGTCCAGCAAGCCTAGTACTTTTTTTTTTTAATAAGACACTTAAAAATGGAATTTGAATGACAATGATATCCATTGTGTTTTGTGAGATGTTCTAAATTTACTATTTACATAGAGAAGTAAGAAAGGAGTACTTGAGTCCCATGTCATTAGAGGAAGCAAAGTGTATTAGTTATTTATTGATGCATAACAAATTGTCCAAAATTTAGTGGATTAAAACTACATTATACATTTATTATCTCACAAATTTATGTGGGTCAAACATTAGGGAGCAGCTTAGTTGGGGGTTTCTGTCTTAGGGTGTCTTACAAGGTTGCAGTCTAGATACTGGCTGGGGTGGCAGTCATCAGATCTAATTCCATGGTGGCTCATTCACATGGCTGGCAAATTCATGTTGGTGATGGAAAACCTCAGTTCTTTCCAGTGTCAGTCTCTTCCAGAGTGCCATCGTAATACAATATATGGCTTCTCCATCTATGACCTTGCCTCAGAAGTTACTCACTATTACTTCCTCCTCCTCCTCCTCCTCCTGCTCCTCCTCCTCCTTGGTCTATTGGTTACTATTTTGACACCAACTAGTATACTTTGATACAATTCTGATACCATTTGGAGTTAATGCAGACCCCACAAGTCTAAAGGGCATGGTCCCAAACAGACTGCCCTTGCTTTATTTATTTTATTTATTTATTCCTCACCAGAGAGTATGTTTTTCATTGATTCTAGAGGGGTTGGGGAGAGGGAGAGAGAAACATTGATAGATTGCCTCCTGAACTCACCTGGACTGGAACTGCAGCCTAGGTATGTGCCTGACCAGGTATCAAACCTGAGACTGAGCCACACTAGACAGAGCTGCCCTAAAATTTTTATTTATTTATTTATTTATTTATTTATTTATTTATTTATTTATTTATTTAAAAAACGAGGCCTGGTGCACAAAATTTGTGCATGGGTGGTGGTGGTGGGGTCATCCCTCAGCCTGGCCTGAATCCTCTCTCAATCCAGGAACCCTCGGGGGATGTCCGACTGCCGATTTAGGCCAGATCCCACAGGGATCCCTGCAGGATCAGGCCTAAACCAGCAGTCGGACATCTCTCTCACAATCCGGGACCACTGGCTCCTAACTGCTCACCTGCCTGCCTGATCGCCCCTAACCACTCTGCCTGCCTGCCTGATCGCCCCTAACTGCTCGCCTGCCTGCCTGATCGCCCCTAACCACCTCTGCCTTAGCCCCTGCTGCGGCGGCTTCATCCGGAAAGACGTCCGGAAGGTTGTTCAGCTGTCCGATCTAATTAGCATATTACCCTTTTATTATAGATAGGTTTTATTGATTTTTTTTTTTTTTTTTTTTTAGAGAGAGAGGAAGGGAGAAGGATCGAAAGATAGACACATCAGTGAGAGAGAAACAGCATCGATTGGCTGCCTTCTGCATGTCCCCTACTGGAGATGGAGCCTGCAACCCCAGGCACGTGCCCTCACTAGGAATTGAACTGGTGACCTCTTGGTTCCTGGGTCAACACTCAACCACTGAGCCACACTGGCTGGGCTGCCCTCCCTTTATTTTTTATTTTTAAATACATTTTTATTGATTTCAGAGGGGGAGGAGAGATAGAAACATCAATGATAGAGAATCATTGATTGGCTGCCTCCTCAACACCCCACATTGGGGATTGAGCCCACAACCCGGGCATATGCCTTGACCAGGAATTGAACCATTACCTCCTAGTTCATATGTTGACACTCAACCACTGAGTCATGTCGCCAGGGCACTGTTCTTTTAAGTGCCAGTTACACATTGGAGGATTCCCAGGCCACCTGAATTTCTGTTCAACTCTGCAAATTTCAGGGTTCCCATGACCCTGTCAAAACCAACTTTTGGTTTTGTTGAATCTCTATTTTTTTTCCATTTTATTTAACTCTGCTCTAATTTTCCCCCTTCCTCCTTGCTAGCTTTCCATTTAGTTTATTCTTTTTATTTTTTTTAATATATTTTATTGATTTTTTACAGCGGGGAAGAGAGAGGGATAAAGAGTTAGAAACATCGATGAGAGAGAAACATCGATCAGCTGCCTCCTGCACACTCCCCACTGGGGATGTGCCCACAACCAAGGTACATGCCCTTGACCGGAATCGAACCTGGGACCCTTGAGTCCACAGGCCGGTGCTCCATCCACTTAGCCAAACCGGCTAGGGATAGTTTATTCTTTTTCTAGTTACTTAAGATATAAAGTTAGGTTGTTGTTTTGAGATCTCTTTTTTTTTTTTCTCCATTGATTTTTAGAGAGAGTGGAAGGGGGGGGGTGAGAGAGAGAAACATCAGTGTAAGAGACACATCAATTGGTTGCCTCCTTCACACGCCCCAACCAGGGCCAGGGATCGAGGTACATGCCCTTGACCGGAATTCTTTTACCATGTCAAGAAATTATTAAAAATACAGGTACTTTGAAAAAAAAAATACAGGTACTTCTCCGAACACCGGGCCGGGGGCGGCGGGGGGCAGGGAAGAGGCAGCTGCTGCCTCTTCCCTGCCCCGCCCAGCTTCTCCTTGTTGGCATTTAATTTGCATATCGCCCCGATTAGCCAATGGGAAGCTTAGCAAAGGTACGGTCAATTACCATGTTTGTCTATTATTACATAGGATAGCCCTGTTGCCCATAAGGTTCTAAAGGCCTGCCTGTGTATCGGCTATATTTTTTCCTTCTGCTGCTTTAGCAACAAATGCAAATTCTGCAGTTCTCTTCCTTCAGATATAATTCTGAATTAATTTACAATTGCCTGTCATATGTTTTGAATCAGAACTGTCTTGTCTTCAACCAAAAGAGGTTATTCAAATTCAGTTTAGAGCTGAGGTGTTATATATACAGGGTATCCCCCCAAAAGTGTATATACAATGTCTGTAGATTCTATTACATTTTGAAAATGAAATGTATTTTTAATAAACACTGCCTTTATAATCATTCAAAATGTGCATACATTTTTTGGGGACACTCTGTATATGACATACTACAAATGGAGGGTCAACCCTATCAAGGTAGCTAATAAATTTTTTAAAATAGAGGGTTAGGAAGACTAATTGCTATTGGCCATTTTTGTAAGCCAAAGTACTTTAAGCTCTTGATATGTATTTGACTTATTTATGTATTTATTTTAATCCTCTCTTGATGATATACTTATTGGTTAGAAAGAGGGAAAGTATGGGGAGTTGAGAAATAAACATCGATGTGAAAGAGAACATTGATTGGTTGCCTTCTGTCTGTGCCCTGACTGGAAATTGAGCCTGCAACTTTTTGATGTATGAACCACACTCTAGTCGTCCAAGCCACACTGGCCTGGGCTGACTTTTTTATTATAAAGTATACATAAAATACAATTTGTCATTTTAATCATTTTTAAATGTACAATTCAGTGGCATTTAAGTGCATTCACATTGTTGTGCAGCCATTACCACTATTTCTAGAACTTACTCATTATCCCAAACATCAGTACCTGTTAATCAGTAATTTCCCATTCCACTTCTTCCAGCCCCTAGTAACCTCTATTCCACTCTCTGTTTATATGTATTTGCATATTCTAGGTACCTCATGTAAGTGGAATTATACAATATTTGTTCTTTTTTGTCTGACATTTGCCGAGATTTGCAATTTAATGAGTGTTATGTTTAGCAGCAATGAACTGCTAATGTTTTGTTTTGTTTTGTTTTTAATATTTTATTGATTTTTTACAGAGAGGAAGGGAGAGGGATAGAGAGCTAGAAACATCGATCAGCTGCCTCCTCCCCCCCCCCCACTGGGGATGTGCCCGCAACCAAGGTACATGCCCTTGACCGGAATTGAACCTGGGACCTTTCAGTCCGCAGGCCGACACTCTGGTTAGGGCTACTGCTAATGTTTTTACATGCTTGCATTTGGTGATCATGATACATACAGTACATATTTTTTATGTATAGTTATATTTTATAAAATTTTTGTTGTTCAAGTTGTTCTTTTTTTTTTTTTTTTTTTTTTGTAAATATATTTTATTGATTTTTTACAGAGAGGAAGGGAGAGAGATAGAGAGCTAGAAACATCGATGAGAGAGAAACATCGATCAGCTGCCTCCTGCACATCTCCTACTGGGGATGTGCCCGCAACCCAGGTACATGCCCTTGACCGGAATCGAACCTGGAACCTTTCAGTCCGCAGGCCGATGCTCTATCCACCGAGCCAAACCGGTTTCAGCAAGTTGTTCTTATATAGTTCAAGATAATTCAAAATAAGATGATTCATACGATTTTGAGAATTGAGTATTTAGACATCAAATTTGGAGTACAATACTACTTTTAAACACAAATATTTACAGCCATAAAATCATTTTGACTGTAAAAACTTGGAGTATATTACTTTATTTGCATAAGAGGAAATTAATGTGTATATCTCAGTTTATATAAGTTTTTGTATAAATCTTTTTTGTATCATACTTACATATTTTTTTCTGGCTACTGCTTCTGCTTTTCTGGTGATGATACTGAATTGGGTGTTATGGTTGCACATTTTCTTTTAGACAGTGTATAATTCAAAATATTTTCTCTCTCTGTGTTAAATACTATTTTTAAAAGTAAGCTTATACAGAAGTACCTGTTTTAATCTTTCTGTTTTTATTTTGTATTTCTAGGTATTTCTGTGTTGTCTTCTGGAGTGGGGAGTCCTGCTTCTTCTGTCTACCCACTTCCGTATCTTGAAATGCGGATATCCCTCCTCTACATTTTACCTCCATGTTTTGGATTGCAAAAGATTGCTTTTCTTTTTCTTCCCACCTCTCAAATTTAACACAGAGAAGCTCCTAGGATGCAGTCATCATGCCAACTTCTCCAAGAAGAAAGAAGCAACTGACATGTTTCTTCTGCCAATTGCTTACTTGTAAAGAAATTATTTTGCAAGCTGAAGGGTGATGTTTAATTTGAAACTGGTGCTTAGATGGTGGTATTTGTGAATTTTTTACCTTTTATTCCCAGCAAGAAGACTATATAAATAGCTAGTGTGGGTGTGACATCAGGGTTTGTTTCGTTTTTTTAATGTCTTCCCATTTTAGCCACTATCATAAACAGTCAAGACTGCAGCAGTAAATTTCAGATGTGTTGTAATTTGAAATGAAAGAGATGCTAATATATATATATAAATCCTGGCTCAACCTGTGACATAGATGAACTGGATAAGAACAAAGGTCCAGCTTTGCAGTGAAACCTTTGATGTGATAAAGAAGCACAAAAACAGAATATCACAAAGTTAATTTCATATATAAATAAGTCATCACAGTCTCTGTATAAATATATATTTTAACATGTAAATCCACTTTTTTTTTTTTTTAATGAGAAGAGGGATTTTTCTCCCAGAGAAGGAACCTATTCTTTCTCAGAAGTCTTTGGACATTTGGTATTGTAAAAATTTTTCTTTTTTTCTTCTAAGGAAGGACCATATTGTGCTAACCCAATGAATGCATGCTTGGGTTTAGTGAAGGTTGGTAAAGGAAACAAAAGCTTTGAGTCCAGTGTTGGAACCCTTTTCACCTCCTTGGGATGAGAGGCTGCTGTATTACAAATTACTTCATTCTCTTTTGTGGAGTTTTATATAGCACTTGGGACTTTTTCCCTATTGCTAAGGCTGGAAGAAAGGTGACATAAGTAGATTTTCTGTTCAGAAGATGTGATGGACCCTCCAGTATGACCTGCCTTCAACTTTGGACATGGAGGAATGGGGAGGGGTTGGGGGAGGGTGAGAAAATGTTCATATAACTCCCTTCTCCTAAGAAAATGAAGCAAAAAAAGCCTTATACATCCACCTGGCTTTATGACGTTTTACATTCATAGCTCTATTTTGTTGTAAAAGTATAAATAACTTTCCTTTGACCCAAGATCAATACTTGGATGTTTGATTGCTTTTTCTAGATGATAGCTGTAATGTTAGGCAGAAAAGGCTGGGACTCAGGTAACTTCCCATTTTCATCAGAGAATGGGCCTCAGAAGCAATGTTCCCAAACATGTGTTTGGATCAGTATAAATTTAGAAGAAATTCAGGTCTAAAGAAAACCTCAAAAAAAATAGTTCCAATAAGAAATATGGATCTTCCTTTCCCTTAAAACTTACACTATATGGTGAATAGACTATAGTATAAAGCTGTTCTTGCTTCAAGGTCAGCAGAGGACCAGTGTATGAATTGTCAGGTCTTTACATGAGAAGAATGAGACCATTATGGGTCTTTGTTATTTGAGAAAGAATTTAAAGCCTCTTAGGAACAAATCATCTTAGGTCATGTCTGTTATTTAGGGACTGCTTGCCCAGGGCCATACATGCTGTTACGCTGAAAACAGGCAGATTTACCAAATTTGAGAGTGATAGGACTGGCCCAGAATAGAAATGTTGAGCACCCTTGATAATTAGTTTAATTGGTCAACCAATCTGAATTGGCATAAGAAAACTTTTGAGTAAAGATTATATAGATAAAATGTGATTTTCCTTAATTGAGGGCAATTACTGAGTGGTAAAGCATAGAAGTAACTGGATAAAGGTAGTTTAAATTTTTCTCTACGTAACTTCCCAGCCACTTCCTGATTCCTAATATTTTGGAATTATTAATAGCAGAATGGAATTTACATACTCTATTTGGGTCCTGTTGGTATATTGAGAATATCAAATGGAGAATTTGTATCTTCAGTTGTCTATTACCCATCTTCCTGGTGTCCTTTTGGCAACTTTTTAGGTAGAACTACTTGGCTAGAAATAAGGAACCCTGTACAATCAGAACCAGTGAAAACATCTCTGGCTCACTTGTCTGAAATATGTATCAGACTCAACTTCCTTAGTTGCTTTATGTTTTTTTCATTTCATAGCTAAGGAAACTACTGTTTAATGTTCTTTCAAGTTGTTGCGCCTCTTGTCAGCAGATGGCATTTAACAAAACGCGTATATTCCAGTTGTATTTGCCCAGTGTTTATTTAATACATCTACATTGGTTTTTTCCTGGTTTGGTCCCCTTCTTGATGGCAAAAGTTATCATTTTCGGCAGGACTATGCCTCAATCGATAGCTGTGCCTGCTTCCTTTCCTTTGTGCATCCATGTTAGCTGGCAATTGTTTTTTGTGTTTTTGTTTTGTTTTTTTAAGTTTAAAACGGGATATGTGCAATAGAAATATATATATATGTATATTTTAATACTTGTGGACAAATGTTACAAGTTGTTTCAGAACAACAAAATCACCAATGTCTTCCATTTTGAGATGTGTATAGTTTTGTAAGCATTAGTGCTTGGTAGCATATTGTAGTGCCATGTTAGGGGTTAGTGCATGAGCCTAGTAACAATTTAAACTTCAGGATGAATTATTATAATAACCAATAGTGTAAAAAGTGGAAAATTGAGAACTTTTCTTTCATAAGTTTCTGTATCCATGATATTCTCCCTGGGGAGAGGAGATTAGGCCAAAAAGACTCATTTATGAATAGTAAAGTGGGGTCACAATGTGAAATACTGTATTTGAGGATATTTAAGCTTTTCATGAGGTAGCTGGAAACCAGCTGTCTGTGTGTCTTATGAAACCTCAAATCAAAATGTGGCCCCATTTCATGATTCTGCTTTGCTCAGTTTTAGGTGAGATTGTTCTTATGCTTTTTTCACATTTTATGTCTTTTAGGTTTATAATTTTCCCACTCCTTTTGCATCAGGAAATAATTTTGCACGTCTTACTGAGATGCTATGTTCATTGCTTGAGTGCTTTTCTAATCTGCAGTCTACTTACACTTCCTGTCTGCAGCATGCCATGTGTCAGTAGTTTAGAGTGTCCTAGATTAATTTGTCAGGGGCTTTTCCTATTTCCAAATTTGCTGAATTGTGTATTGTTGGGATTCTAGACCTTTTCATGGAATTGGAAATGTAGCCAATAGAGCCTACCTAAGTTGCCATGTAATAACTAACTTTGCTTGGTTATAGTAAGCCTCCTCAGACAGCTTTCACTTTTCTACTTTCCTTGTAGATATAAAAGTTATTTTTATTCTGAAAGCATAAGATAGCGTCATGTAGAAAAGAAATTCCTACCTCTAAAAGCTGCCTTGAGAACTTGTAAATGGCAGTTTTCTGAGGTGATTTTTAAATCTCTTAGGGGAGTCCAGGATTTATTCACAGGTTCTATAGTTAGCATGATAGGAAATGCAAAACTAGTTTAATGTGTGTCTGATGTAGAAGCAAGCTTAGACTCTTCTGCAGCAGATCTCCAGGGACCCAGATTTAGATGCTCATAGTGTACTTTAAGTAGTTGTACTCTTGGCTCAAGTAGTTTAGTGCCTGCGAGAATCCATTTCTGAAAAGTATTTAAATACTTTTTTAATACCTCTGAAAAGGTAATGAATACAAAATAGCACAGTATATAGGAAAGGATATTTCCTATTGAAAAAAAAAAGCCATAAAACGAACTAATAATTTCAAGAGGTAGAATTTTAGCAATAACAATTTTAGCATGTATAGTAAGTTGGATAACAAGGTTGTACAGTAGAATAAGTATTACTAGAGTTTGTGAGGCTCTATGGTCAAGAGTTGTACAAAAGGAAATTTGTACAAAAGGAAAAAGATGCTAGGTAAAGAGCATATAAAAGGTACTTTTAAAAACTATGAGTGTATATGAATATATCAGTGAGAAATAGCAACTTTTATGTAAATTAAAGGTTAAAGATCCTATTTGCTTTCTAGAACAGAGGGTTAGAGCCATTGAATGAACTATTTCTACTGCTTAACCTGGAAACAAATGTTTCTTCTCTTACTGATGAAGAAACCCCACTGAAGCCATCATGTGGGGATCTTGCTTATGATGTTTTTTTAGCATCACACTAATAGCATACTTTTTGCTTTGTCACCTTATCTTTCTCCATTAGTTTCCTGGGTGCATTTTTAAAAAGGAAAAGTTTGTTGTGTATATGTATTTAGGGTTAACAAGAACTTGGATAGCTGGTAACCTCATGCCTATGGTTAGTTTAGGGCAGTGATGGTGAACCTATAACACGCGTGTCAGAGGTGACATGCAAACTCATTTTTTTGGTTGATTTTTCTTTGTTAAACGGCATTTAAATATATAAAATAAATATCAAAAATATAAGTCTTTGTTTTACTATGGTTGCAAATATCAAAAAATTTCTATATGTGACACGGCACCAGAGTTAAGTTAGGGTTTTTCAAAATGCTGACACGCCGAGCTCAAAAGGTTCGCCGTCACTGGTTTAGGGAGTTAAGATTTAAAGGTATAAAACAAAAGGATTAAAGAAAATAGCCAGAGACAGTATGTTGGTGTTTTTTTTTAAACCTTGTCTAAAGTAGATGTGCTAGGCCAATAGCCTGTGACTACTTACTTTAACAAGAACCCAGCAAACTAGTTTCTTGATGAGGAATCATGCAGCTCACATCAGGATATAAGAGTAGAATGAAGGTGACTTCTTACTCCCTTTTACCGCATGTCATCTTGGCCATTTAGCACTTTGAAGATCCCTGAAAAGATGTGGTCTATGTTCCCTTGTTTTTCAAGGGGAAAAACAACTAAAAGATAAGTGGAGAAGATCAACAAATACAGTGCCTCTTGAATATTTAATTCTTACATGGCAACTCTAAAGGATAGGGAGGCTATATTAAATTGATTATAGCTTCTTTTTAAATGTCCTAAACCATCAGTTGGTGTTAAAGACATTGGAATAACCAAGCAATATTCAGACATCTGCATGATCATGAGACACCAGGTGTATTACTGTGATGTCAACAATTTAGTTACTTAGAACAATTAAAGATTACCCTTAACAGCCAAGTTAATAGTTCCAAATGCTAAAATATGCTACAAATTTTTGTAGTTTCAAAGTATGCGGTTAATTAGTTTTCAGTGTTGTGGTCTCATGTTTACTTTTAGTGTATCTGTGATATGCAAAATATGAAGAGACCCTTGGCCTCCAGGAGTTTACATTATCATGGTGCTGCTGGTGCGAGCAAATTATTTCTAGTTTATTCAGAACATTGCTTGGCTATTTAGTCATACCATATTTGGAAGGATCCCTTGATCAACAGTTTTCAGAAGCAGAGGGCTATGCTAAATTTCAGGGCATTGATTTTGAGTTTACATTATATTAGCTCTGCTATTTTTAAACTCCTTTTCCCCTGGGAACTGTGCAGGTTATGCTCTTAATGTGAATCAGAAAGAAAAAAAAAAAACTATTCTAAGAGCATCTTCACCATCCCTAAACCACCATGCTCCTCTATTCTATAGCAGTCAATAAATGGCCAAGAAAACTCCAGAAGACTGTACATCTCTCAATTCTCTTTCTTTTCCCAGAAGCTTTGCATCATTTTCTACCCAGAAGGACCAGGATTTGCAATTAAGCCTTTATAACTGAATAGTCGTCCTAATTTTAACTTTTGTGTGTGACTCTTGTACCTGGATTCTGAAGTAGCATTGTGATAGATGTGGAGCATCTGCCTGCATTTCTAAGCAATCACTTTATTAATATCCATTTTTGGTTGACATTTTGCATGTATCTTTGTTATTCTAATTCTTATAAATCAAGGGGTTTACTCTGCATGTTTATTAAAACTGAGTCTGGATGAAAGTGCAAGCAATAGTGGCAGACCCATAACTCTGATTTTAGAGTACTAATATTTTAATGCATGAATGAAAATGTCTAGTATTAAGTGGTTAATAGTAATTATATATGCATTTATTAATGAAGCAATAGAGACTTAAACCAATAGCTTGAATTTATTGTTTGGATTACTAGTTTACATTTTCTAACTAAAGATGATCTTACTTCCATTAAAAATGGAAGCTACAAGATAAACAGGGGCAACCATAAGACATTCAAACTGTCAGGAATAGAGCATAACAGTGCTCATCACCCTCTAACCTCTTGCCTGATTCCATTAGTCCCCAAGCATGTTTAAAAACAATACAAAAGGCACAAACTAAGCATGTGGAATAAATAAATAAGCTGCTATAGTTATAATCAGAAAAGGTGCAGAGTTTCATAAAGGATAGGGGATAGTGTGGAGTTAAAAACAAGTAGATACAGGGTTTGTCTGGTAAAGTTATGTGGCTTAAATTTGCATCTCATTACTAGTATCTTGGCAGTGAATAGAGGCAGTTGCACACATTTTATATGTTTCAGGATTTTCAGATAAGTAGGCAACTCTTCTGGGTTGTACTGATATTGACTGGCCATAAAGGATCCCAGCAAAAAAACTTTCATTTTGTGGAAATAGTCCTGAAAATATTAACATATCTGTGGTTTGGTTTCTCTTTTGTTACTGTATTACATTAACATTATTTTGTTATTATTTTTTTAATAGCCAGAGTTTTATTCTTGATGTTTTGATCAGGCTGCATAATCTGCCTGAAGTTTTTGATGCCAAGTAAACAGGAGCAAGTTTTTACTTTTATGTTTATTCTAATAGCTTAAAGTTTTGGACAATTCCTAACTTTGGAATAATCCTTATAAGTCCAAGTGATTGTGATGAATAATGTAAATGGGAGTAATTATATCTAAAAGAGGCCTAAACAGGATTAGACTAGATACTTTGCTATGGGATTTCCCTCCAGATACCTTTGGAAATTTGTAAATGTAATGGTAACTTTTCAGTAGTTTACAACGGAATTAGAGTATGGTCATCACAGTGTCTGGTTTCCAAATATAGGAAGTGAGATGTCATATCCCATATGTAAAGTTTCTCTTTGCCACTTATTAATAACATGCCTATCAACCAATGAAGATTTAAGGACAGTTTCTCTAAACTCTGTTCCCATTATTCCACTAAGGCATATTAAAGGTTATTAGAAAAACAAAAACCATAGATTTCTCCAGGAATCCATACTCCTAAGCCTCCCTTTTAAGTCAGATATTTTAGGGTTACTAACAATTTCCAAAAGATTTTATCTCTTGTGGTGATGGTCAGCCATGCCATCAATTCAAATATATTTTTCTCCCAGGGACAAAAGATATTCTGGCAATACATTATCATCAGTCCTTAAGCAATAGCGGTCATCTTGGCGTTTACCTTAAAATCACCCATCACTAAGAATCACGTTAGAGTATCCGTTACATAGGGTTTTATGTGCTACCTGTCCTTTTAAGTACAGTTGTTGCTCATTGTTTTTACTTGCTATTCTGCATCTTCTCCATTACACCAGTGATATAGGCGATAATGTTAAAAGAATTTCATTGAATGTTTAAAGTATTACAAAAGCAGCTTGCTTTTTAATCTATGCATCTTTGGGATTTTAGAAAAGATTTTATTGTTTTCTAAAGATTTTATGTAAAAAGGAACTACTTTAAGGATTGGAAACTCTGCACCTGTGTATATATATATATTTTTTGGCAATAAAGCAGCATGGGCTGAGAATGCACTGAAATGTCACTGTGTTGTTCCTTGGAATGGGTAATTTCTAATAAATAATGCAGTAAATTAGGAGGATGGGAAAAGGAACCTATACACAGACCTGTCCTAAGGCAGACTCCAGGTACCTGAGTTGTGGTTTTTGTTGTCCAAGTGAACAGGCAGCCATTTGAAGAAAGAGACATTTATTTATCTGTTTTCAAATTGAAAGAACATTTATTTAGAAAGTTACAGAGGTAGTACAAGTGAGCCAGCTGAGCTGCGTAGGCTCAGGAAACATTCCAACGGCAGTAGAAGGGCCCTTGGAGTTTAGCAGAAAGACAAAGGTAACGTGCCTGGGGGGAAGAAGAGGGGTAAGGAAAAGGCATGGGCATGCTCCAGAGAATGAGAGCATGCCAAGAGGCATCCCATTTAAATTGATGCCAATCCCCTTTTACTTTGGGGGACAGCCTTACGCTATGTCTGTGAGCCAGTTTCTGGTAAGGAAATAGTGACCTATGTATAACAACTATAATAACGACACAACTATTGCAGGGAATCCTTCCTAACTGAAATAGATAAAACATTTAAGATCCTTTTATATTTAATTAAATGTTGGCTAAGTTAAAGAGATTTTAATACTCTAATAAGAACAGATGCTTCCCCTTGATTAAGATGAAAGGAAAGGAGTTTTTTCAAGTAAAAAATTAGGCCTTACAAACTTCCTTGGGATTGAATATTGTAAATGAAGAGGAACAAAAGCTGTGTGGTTTTGTGGTGTGACTAATGCAATAAATCAAGAGAGTATTTAACATACACTTCCTGAAACACTCCACTCCCAGGTACTATGCTAGATCTTGGGCTTAAAATAATTAAGATGGCCCGGCTGGCATGGCTCAGTGGTTGAGGATCAACCTATGAATCATGATTTGATTTAGATCAGAGCACATGCCCAGGTTGTAGGCTCGATCCCCAATGTGGTTTGAGCAGGAGGCAGCTGATCAGTGATTCTCTCTCATCATTTATGTTTCTATCCCTCTCCCTCCCTCTCTGAAATCAATTTTTAAAAAAAAGATGGTTTTTAATTAAGGAACTCAAGAGTTTACAACTCAGCCGAACCAGTGTTGCTCAGTGTTTGACCATATAGACCCATTAACCAATAGGTCACTGGTCTGATTCCCAGTCAGGGTACATGACCAGGTTCTGAGCTCAATCCCCAGTAGGGGGAGGGTAGGAGGCAGCTGATTGATGTTTCCTCTATTCTCTCTCTAAAATCAATAAAAACCATTTTTTAAAAAGTTTACAACTCGGGACCTTCAATATGCAATTTTATCCTTTTTTTAAAAAAATATATTCTATTGATTTTTTACAGAGAGGAAGGGAGAGGGATAGAGAGTTAGGAACATCGATGAGAGAGAAACATCGATCAACTGCCTCCTGCACACTCCCTACTGGGTATGTGCTCGCAACCAAGGTACATGCCCTTGACCAGAATCGAACCTGGGACCCTTGAGTCTGCAGGCCGACGCTCTGTCCACTGAGCCAAACTGGTTAGGGCTGCAATTTTATTCTTATAATTACCTGGAATTTTGAAATTACTTTTATTCAACATATAGACAATGCTAACTGGTATCAAACTTTAGTACAGTAGCCTTAGAATCTCTTAATATCAGCCACACTATTAACTCTTATATCACCTAAAGCATGTTTAAAAAGTCAACTACTGCCCTAGGTGGTTTGGCTCAGTGGATAGAGTGTTGGCCTGTGAACTGAAAGGTCCCAGGTTCGATTCCAGTCAAGGGCACATGTCTGGGGTTGTGAGCTCGATCCCCAGTAGGGGGTGTGCAGGAGGCAGCCAATCAATGATTCTCATTATTGATCTTTCCGTCTCCCTTCCTCTCT
>NW_005354718.1:2308310-2322275 GCF_000412655.1 Myotis brandtii
ATATATATATTTTCCTCTCTGAAACCCAAAAAATATATAGAGCATGCCCACTTACCAGCATGCTATATTATGCCTCTGAAAAATGAAAAGGGAAGTGTACACCCTTTATTTTGTCACACATGTATATCTGCATATTTTTCTAGAGTTGAGCCTATAATTTAGAAAAAAGGAAATCCTTTTAAAACCAGCCAAGTTAATTTGATGTCAAGTTCAAGCATTTTTTTTTATTAAAAGGCTACCTAAATGGTAAATCCAAAAGTTAAAGAAAATAGCTGCATAAGAACAGTCTTTTGATTTAAAGGAAATATATTGAGGCAGATCTTCACACATTTAACAAAAACCTCAGGATGATTCAATATAGCATTAATTTTATGGTAGTTTGTTGCCAGAGGCTTCACCCTTGCTTACAGAATCAAATTTTGCAACTCAAAAGCATAAAGCATATCAGTTTTCAACATTTTAAACTTATTTTTAAAGAGAAACATCCTTTATGTAGTATAAAATGGAAAGAACCTGCTATTCTATATAATAAAAGCCTAATATAAGTGTCCAGTCAGCAGTTCAACCAATCAAAACGTAATATGCTAATGATATGCTAAGGTCACTCAACCACTCACTATGACATGCACTGACAACTAGGTGGCAGACGCTCCGACCAGTAGGTTAGCTTGCTACTGGGATTGGCTGATTGAGACTGAGCAAGATGGGCTGGACACGCTCTGGAGCACTCCCGCAGTCCCTCCCCAGCTGGCCAACCTCCTGCGTCCCTCCCTGGCTGCAATTGTGCACCAGTGGGGATCCTTGGCCAGGCCTGTGCCCTCTTGCAGCCCAGGACCTCTCAGGGGATGTCGGAGAGCCAGTTTCGGCCCAATCCTGCAGGCCAGGCCGAGGGACCCCACTGGTACACGAATTTGTGCACAGGTAGGGTCCCTCGCAGCCCCACCTGGCACCCTGCCTTGGCCTGGTGCCGTCTCCTCACCTGCTTGCAGGGTTATCTATCAGGGTCAAGCCCCCTGCCCCCCCACCCAGCTCCCTCAGCACCTAGGAGCCAGCAATCAGATCCCTGCTCACACCTGCCTTGGCCTGGTGCAGCCCGCTTACCCGCTCCACCATCCCGCCATGGTCCCACTCTCATTGGGGCCCGTCAGCGCCTCCACTGCCGCATGCTGCCAGCGCCGTGTCACCGACGCCTGCCATGTTCCGCGCCACCCCCCTGGTGTTCAGCGCACGTCATAACGAGCAGTCGAGGGAATAATTTGCATATTAGGCTTTCATTATATAGGACTAGAGGCCCGGTGCACAAATTTCTCCATGGGTGGGGTCCCTCGACCTGGCCGGTGATTGGTGCCAAGGGAGGTTGGCTAGCCGTGAGAGGTTGGCTGTGGGAATGCACTGACCACCAGGGGGCAGTTACTGTGTTGAGTGTCTGGCTCCTTTGGTCAGTGCATGACATACCAACCGGTCAACCAGTCGTTTGGTTGCTTAGGCTTTTATATATGTAGATTGCCCTAAGCCAGTTTGGGTCAGTGGATAGAGCATCAGCCCTCAGACTGAAGGGTCCTGGGTTCTATTCTGGTCAAGCGCACATACCTTGCTTGCAAACTTGATCCCCAGTCCCAGTCGGGGGCACATGTGGGAGGTAATTGATGTGTCTCTCTCACATGGATGTTTCTCTGTCTCCTCCAAAAATCAATGGAAAAATATCCTTGGGCGAGGATTAACAAAATAACAACAACAAAAGAAACCACACATCTAGGCCCTGGCAGGTGTGGCTGGGTTGGAGCATCGCCTTGAGTGCCACAAGGTTGCTGGTTTGATTCCAGTAGGGCACATATCTAGGTTTCAGGTCAGGGCACTTATAGAAGGCAACCAATGTTCTCTCTCACATCGATGTGTTTCCCTCTCTCCCTCTCCCTCTCTCTAAAGTCAATAAGCATATCCTCAGGTAGGGAATAAAAAAAAAATCTAGCTTCACCTGAACCAAGTTAACTTCTCTATGCACTACCACTTGGCTATATCATCTCTTGATTGTGCTAGTGTTAGCTCCTCTTTAGTGGTAGATTGCCACCCCTCCCACCAATTCTCCACAGGACAACCATAATGAGGTTTTGAAAAAGAAAATTTGGCCCTACCCAGTTTGGTTCAATGGATAGAGTGTCAGCCTGTGCACTGAAGGGTCCCAGGTTCGATTTGGTCAAGGGCACATGCCCAGGTTGTGGGCTCAATCCCCAGTAGGGGGCGTGCAGGAGGCAGCCAATCAATGATTCTCTTATCATTGATGTTTCTCTCTCCCTCTGCCTTTGAAATCAATAAAAATATATTTACAAAAAAAGATAATTTGATCCTGTCATAGGCCTCCTCCTTTAAAGTTCAAGGGTTTCCCACTGTTCTTGGGATAAGCAAACATCCTTCTGCAGTCCAGTATGGCCTTGCACCTTCTTGTCTCTGGCCACCAGAACTCCTGAAGGCCTTTTAAGGGCCTCACAGGACCTTTGCACTGGCTGTTCCCTCCACCACATTATTAATTCCTGTTTTTCTTTCAGATCACTGCTGAAACTTCACTTCCTTAACCCCCGCAGACCAGTTCAGTTACTGTGCTTATAACTCTCTCTTTTCTTTAAACCCTTATTACAAGTGCAATGGGCCAAAGTGCTATGTAAAGCAATATATGAAAAAAACAAACAAAACAAACCCCCACTGCATTTCAGTGAATGTTTTCTTATTCCTTTCTTTTTTAAATACTAGAAGCCCAGTGCACAAAAATTTGTGCACTGGTGGTGGTGGTGGTGGGGTCCCTCAACCCAACCTGTGCCCTCTCACAGTCTGGGACCCCTCGGGAGATAACCACCTGCTGGATTAGGCCCGCTCCCCTGGTGGCAGATGGCACACCCGATCCCATGGTGCTTGCCCCGTCTCCCTCGGTCGAAGATGGCAGGCCCGGATCCCGCACTGGAGTGGGCGGCGGCTCGGGATCTCGCTGCCACCTGCCTTCCCGCCCCAGGCCGCACACGGCAGGCCTGGATGCCGTGCTGGGGCAGGGGCAGCTTGGGATCTTGCTGCCGCCCACCTGGGTGGGGTGGTGCAGCGGGACCTGCCTGCAGTATGCAAATTTAACGGCCATCTTTGTTGGGCTAATTTGCATACTCTTCTGATTGGCTGATGAGCATAGCAAAGGTACGGTCAATTAGCATCTTTGTCTTTTATTAGTGTAGATGTTATACACTTTATCTGTTTGTTGTCTTCATTGTTTACTGCCTGCATCTTATCATTATATTTAAAGTTCCATAAGAGTAGGGATATTTATTTGCCTGCAACCAAGGTACATGCCCTTGACTGGAATCGAACCTGGGACCCTTCAGTCCCCAAGCCAATGCTCTATCCAGTGAGCCAAACCAGTTAGGTCTTATTCCTTTCTTTCATTACCTTAAGATGTTTCCAAATGAAAAGAGAAAAATTGTATATCATCTAACTTATTGAATATTGCTTATAGAATATGTACAGTGGGGCCTTGACTTACAAGTGTCCCGACTAACAAGTTTTTTGAGATATGAGCCATCTCTAGGCCGATTTTTTGAGTTGCGAGCTAAAATTCGGGTTACAAGCCAGCTTCAGATACCCCACCACTAGTTGGCGCAGCGAACGTCACAGTGAACGCCACATCAGCCCAGCATCACGTGTCTCACTCGTTCACTTTTTGACTTGACATACGAGTAATTTGAGTTACGAACTCCGTCAGGGAACGAATTAAACTCGTAAGTCAAGGCCCCACTGTATTTGTATTTTACATTATAAAAAAAATGATTCTTTTTAAAAAAATATATTTTATTGATTTTTTTACAGAGAGGAAGGGAGAGGGATAGAGAGTTAGAAACATCGATGAGAGAGAAACATTGATCAGCTACCTCCTGCACACCCCCCACTGGGGATGTGCCCGCAACCAAGGTACATGCCCTTGACGGGAATCGAACCTGGGACCCTTGAGTCCGCAGGCCGACGCTCTATCCACTGAGCCAAACCGGTCAGGTCGAAAAAAATGATTCTTGGTATCCAAGAAAATGACCCTCACTCAGGTCCCGCTGCCTGCTGCTTTAAAAATCAAACTCATTGAGATAGGTGGTTATGAGAAGGCAAGTGGTTTATTCAAGTTGTCAGTAACTCAAGAAGATAGGGGGACTTCTGTCCTCAAAAACCCATCTTAAGCCCTAGCTGGTTTTGCTCAGTGGATAGAGCGTCAAACTGCAGATTCGTCGAGGTCACATGCCCGGGTTTCGGGCTCAATCCCCAAGTAAGGGGCGTGCAGGAGGTGGCTGATCAGTGATTCTCTCTCATCATTGATGTTTCTCTCTCTCCTTTTCCCTTCCTCTCTGAAATCAATAAAAATATATTAAAAAACAAACACCCATGTTAAAATCTCAGTGCAGGCAGAGGTTTTTATAAGGAGAGAAAGCACAACTAAGAGATCAGGGGGAGGGGCTGTGGGGGCACTGTCTCTCCCAGGAGTAAAGGGAGGGGGAACTGAAGGGGAGTAGGAACATGCCGCTTCTCTTGAGAAAGGGAAGAGGGAGCAAGGGAAAGGGGGGAAGGGGCCCAAGGGTGGTTGCAGAGCTCCTTCTCAAGCTTCCTCCCTTTGTTTAGAAGCTCTCTCTCTCCAAACAGTAATCTGTGGATTTACAGCTCATGGCTGGCACCAGCAGCCCCTCCCCTGAAACAGGCTGCTCTAAGCTGTAATGAAAGTTCGGTAAGAAGTGAAAACATGGAATTTATTTACAGATTTTAATAAAACACAGGGCTGACTATAACCTTGAGAAAATGCAGAATATAAAACCTTTATTGCTTAACTGAAATGTTAATTCTTGGTTACAACCATTCATATAACTGCTCCATGTAGGAATCACAATAGTCAACATTAAGTACAACTTTATTACCATATATTTCTTAAGATAAGATCATTCATGGCACATTGCCCCTTAATCCCTAAATATGAAGTTAAAGGTGTTTTCAGAAATGACTAGGAAACTGATAAGAGAGCTAAAATAATTTCTGAAGTCAAATAGATATGAATCTTGGCCAGAGAGATCCTTAATTTCTCATCTTCTATAAACAGCTTCACAAATCATTCAGAAAATCAGCCTAGGTGTAAACATAATAAACCACATTTCCTGTCCATTCTTGAAGTTGATCTTTCTCAAGAAATGATCGAACAGCACCCGTCTTTGAAGATGGCAGTAAGGCCTGACCCTGATACTCAAGCTCTGGTTCTAGATCAGTTTTCTGTGTTGGACTGGTCAGGAGTCACTTCCTTCAGCATCTTCATCAGTGAACTTAAGTGATTATGTGTTAATATTATCTTCTCTTTTATCTGGGAAGAGAAATACACACACACACACACACACACACACACACACACACACACACACACACACATACATATCAGGGCATCTACCTCTTAATTTACTGATTCTAGAAGTCACTTCAAATTCAAGCTAGTGATTGGGAGCTGGCAATTTCTCAACACATTTCATTAATGCATTTGTTCTCTTTCTAAAAGAAGTTTATGCAACAAAGAGTACAATAAGATCCTCAGATATAATATTTCACATGAAAAGAGACTAGCCATTGCTACTTTTATCTTCCTCCTTCCTACCTCTATCACCAGGTTTAAACTCCAAAAATTGGGAAGGAAGACAAGAATAAAGTGGGTAAGAGAGCCTGTGGAGACAGAAGCATCAGTTAGTCCTCTCCTTTTCTAGTGGCAAGATTATATCTTTTTTCTAACTCTTTGTTCATAGTAAAAAAAAAATGCCTTTCTTTAATATTCTAATGGTCTTCAGAAGTAGCTCTAGTTGTCAGGTTTAGAAGAGATATTTGTTGCAATTCGATAATTTTCAATAGTTCTTTCACCGTAGAATAGTTGTATTTAGAACCAAATTTAGTGTTCTTCAGCATACAACATGTACTTAGACTCATAAATAAAAATAAACTTATCATGGAATACAGAAAAATGGATAAGTTTTCTGTTGAAGTCATGGGTAACAAAAAAAATCTTATTTCCATAATTTGCACAGTACACTAAATCTATTTTTTATGATTTAAGATATAAAAATATACAAAATTTATCAGAAAAAATTTCTTAAACAGGTAATTCTTACTGGGGTGCTCCTGGACATGATCAATCATTTTTCTTTTGCTTTTAAGAGGTTTCTCTCTTTGTCTAACTATATTCCAGCATGTTTTCTACGATGTGCTGAGGTATACTGATCTCTCTGCATTTATCCTTCCTGACCTTGTTGAGGTTTCAAATATGTAGATTAATGCTTTCCATCAAGCTTGAAAAAAATTTTAACCATATCTCCCTGAACATTTTTCTACTTCTTCCTTTCTCTCCTTTTTTGTGCTCTCATCAATAAAGCATATTTAGGTGTGCTTGATGTGTCAGTTCATTTTTCTTTTTTCTCTCTTCTTCAGATTGCATAAGGTTATCAATGCATATCTCTAAGTTTGCTGATTCTTTCTTTGGCCAGTTCAAATACATTGCGCCCCTCTAGTGAATCTTTCATGTCAGTGTTTGTACTTTTCAACTCACAGGATTATTTCTTTAATTATAATTTCTCTCTCTTTAGTGATAACCTCTATTTGAAGAGACTGTCATCATGCCTTTCCTTTACTTCTTTAAGCATGCTTTTCTTTAGTTTTGGACATATTTATATTAGCGGCTTTGTAGGCTTTTTCTTCTAAGTCTAATATTTGGGTCCTTTAAAAGGCAGTGTCTGATGTCTACGTTTTTGTTGTTGTTAATTATCACCCAAGGATATTTTTCCATTGATTTTTAGAGAGTGGAAGGGAGAGACAGAGAAAGAAACATCGATGTGAGAGAGACATATTAATTGGTTGCCTCCCACACAACCCTGACCAGAGTCGGGATCGAGCCTGCAACCAAGGCACATGCCTTTGACCAGAACTGAACCTGGGCCCCTTCAGTCCACAGGGTAACACTCTATCCACTGAGCCAAGCCAGCTAGGGCTCTGATATCTACTTTTTATCCTGTGTATGGGGCATACTTTTCTTTGTGTGTCTAATTTTTTATTGAAAATGGACAATTTATTTATTTATCTATTTTTTGATGGACAGTTTAGATAATACATTGTAGCAAGTCTGGATACTAAACAGGACACACATCCCTTCCTATAGTGGTGGTTTGCTCATCTGTTTAGAAAGTTGGCTATTTTTTTTTTAAATATATTTTATTGATTTTTTACAGAGAGGAAGGGAGAGGGATAGAGAGTTAGAAACATCGATCAGCTGCCTCCTGCACACCCCCTACTGGGGATGTGCCCGCAACCAAGGTACATGCCCTTGACTGGAATCGAACCTGGGACCCTTCAGTCAGCAGGCTGACGCTCTATCCACTGGGCCAAACCAGTTAGGGCGAAAGTTGGCTATTTTATTGATGCCTGTTTCTCTCCCAGTGCGCAGCCTGTCACTCCTCAGAGAACATAGCCTTGGGATGACTGGTTTTAGCAAGGCTCTCTCAGTCTCTTCCCATGATCTCTTTGTAGGCTGTCTGCCTCCATTAGCATCACACCCAGCTATTAACCTCCACTAACTGCTGGCTGATTGCTCTATTGTTTTCGACAATGCCCTGGGACATAAATTGCTCCATAGTCTAATCCAATTAAATCCAGACACTTAGATAGGGATAACCTTTATTAAAGCCAGTCCTTTTCTGTTCCAGCTCCAGGAGGCCTGCTCTTGGCTATTTCCCTGATTCTCTCATAAACTAGTCTAAGGTTTAGCTTCTTGCTCTCATAGAACTACCAGCTTCCTTTTAATTGCTTACTAGCAAAAATCTCCATTGTTTTGGGCAGTACCCTTAGAGTTGAACATCCCCACACAGTATCAAATAGCCAGCTCTTCCCAGACAAGAAAAAGCTGAAGGAATTCATCATCACCAAACCAGTATTACAAGAAATATTAAAGGGACTTCTTTGAGGGGGAAGGAGGGAATCAATAATAAAATGGCAATAACTACATACACATATCAATAATTACTTTAAATGTAAATGGTTAACTGCTCCAATCAAAAAACAGGATGGCTAAATAGATAAGAAAACAAAGCCTGCCCTGGCCGAATGGCTCAGTTGGTTGGAGTGTTGTCCCATGCACCAAAAGGTGGCAGGTCTGATTCCCAGTTAGGGCACATACCCAGGTTGCAGGTTCAATCCCAGGTCGGGGTGTGTACAGGGGGACTGATTGATGTGTTTCTTGCACATCAATGTTTCTCTCTCTCTCTCTCTTTTCCTCTCTCTCTAAAATCAATAAAAACATATCCTTGGGTGAGTATTAAAAAGAAGAAAGAATTTTTAATTAGCCTGGTGCCGTGTGGCTTGGTTTGTTGGAGTGTCATCCTGTGCACCAAAAAGTCCCAGGTTCGATTCCCGGTCGGGGCATGTAGTACCTGGGTTGGGGGTTAGATCCCCACTCAGGGCGTGTGGGAGGCAGCCAACTGATGTATCTCTTGCACATCCATGTCTCTCTTCCCCTTCCTCCCTCTTTAGGAAAAAAAAAAATCGATTAAAAAAATTGTTGGAGTATCATATCATTTCATCATTCCCAAGTTCATTGTTACAAATTTTCAGGAGTTGTCTAGATTAAAGAATACACAACAATCATGAAATGTTACCTCTGCAATCTTTTCTGGTAGAGGCATGTTGTGAATATCCATCTCAGTTGCATTTACTATGGCTTTTGTTTTTAAGAGATAGCTAGAGAGAAAATAGAAAATTATTATTAGACTACAGTTAAAATGATCAATGAAGCAAACTTGCTCTCTAAAGCAATATCTGTCAAGCAAAGACAGCCTGTATTTTGTAGAAAAAAACAAATTATCAAGTAACAAATCATCAGAGAGACACTGTCCTCATCCCACCCCTTGCCAATCAGGAATACATGAGATAAAATTAACCCAGGAGAAACTAGAAAAAAAATCAGGGTGATAGGAATAATCCTGGTGAGTATAAGCTTCACACTCCATTAGATCATGCAGCACAGCTAGAAGAAAAAGAGTCACATTATGAAAAATAACTATCTGTTGGCTACCCAGAGCTATTCCTCAGTTCTTTGGTGTTAACAGAATTTTGTTTAGGACAGCAGTGTGCCCAGTCCTAGGAGATGAACCATAACTGTTCTAAGCCAACTGTGGCAATCTTATTCCCTACTGTCACATACTTGCTGTCCTAGCTTAGGTGATCATGTGACAGTGCTAATAAAAGACCATTCCTTTTATTCCCATACTTCCCATATCCTTTTCCGTCCAGGTGGGGATGCTACTGTCTGTGAATGTAATGCTTATAATTGCAGCAGCCATCTTGCATCCAAGAAGAAAGGGCCAAGAGAACCAGAGATGTTGAGCCCTGTCACGGCTGAGCCACTGGAACACCCCTGGAGTGGCCAACTGCCCCACCCTTACTTGTTAAAGCCATATGGTCAGGTTTTCTGTGACTGACAACCAAATTCATCCTGACACAAACAGATACAGATTTAGTATCTTCCCAGACTCATGCTACCTATACTTCCCTAATTTCTAGTTAATCAAAAGAATATACTGACCTTTGAGTCCAACTCATTTTACAGATTAAGAAATTACATAGAATCCCATAGTAATTTTAAAATTTATATTAAAATTTTTTGTTACTAAAAGTTTACTCCCCCTAAACAAAACTCAATTACAGCTCTGCTGAAACAATTACTTATAACCATTTCTAAAAATATTTGAGGTTACTAATAGCACACATTTAGTTACCCCCCCTCTTTAAACTTAATTCCAAATAGAAATTATGTAAGAAACTAGAAATTGAGGTACATCTCAAGTATATATTTCCTTTTGAAAATCGGCACTGAAGAACAAATGGTATATCTAGTGCACAATGAACAACCTCATGGTAAAGGATGGGCTTTATTTAAGAGTTTTATTGCTTAGTCTTCCATAACTCAGCTAGCGATACCTATCTAAGCATATGAAAAGAGAAAAGGGAAACTTTGTTTCCTTTATGAAAGGAAAATGAGCTTTAGAGTTAAGACATGGATTCAAATCTCAGCTCCTCTATCTGAGTCTCGGTTTTCTATCTTATGAACTTAGTGAGGTAAGCATAACGCCTGGCACAAACTAGGTCATCAATGGCAATTTTTGTTCTTTTGTTTTTAATGATCAAGAAAAGACATTTTTTTACCCTATTGATTTTGAGAGAAACATTGATTTGTTGCTCCACCTATTTATACATTCACTGATTCTTTTTTTTTTATAGACTTTTATTCATTTCAGAGAGGAAGGGGGGGGGGGAGAGAGAGAGAGAGAGAGAGAGAGAGAAACCCGAAACCTGGTATGTGCCATGACCAGAAATAGAAGCCTACACCTTTTGGTGTACAGGATGATGCTCCAACTGACTGAGACACATAGGCCAGGGCTTTTTTTTTTCTTAATTGATCACAGAGAGAGGAAGGGAGGGAAAGAGAGAAAGCTAAAATCTTTTTTATAAGAGACAGAGTGCCTGACTTGAACATCTTCTGTGGTGTGAACATTTTGCCTTTTCTGGAAGATCTTATAAAATTTATTTGATAAAGAACATCTATGTCGCTCTGGCTGGTGTGGCTCAGTTTGTTAGGAGTCCTCCTGTGCACGGAAGGGTTGCCGGTTCAATTTCCGATCAAGACACATGCCTGGGTTACAGGCTCCATCCCTGGTAGGGGGCATGCAGGAAGCAGCCAATTGATGTTTTCCTCTCACATCAATATTTCTTTCTAAAAATCAATTTTAAAAAAAGAGTAAGTCTACTCACCATTCCATTTTGTCACTGGAAAGGCAGAAGTGACCTTTCAATGCAGCCAGGGCAGCATGGGTAGAATACAGATGGAAACCAATGGGAATCCCACAAGAACTACAGAATAAAAGGTTGTAAGTGCTGGAGGGGGAAAAACACAGAATATGGGTAAGAAAGAAAATCTGTAAATACAAAATAACCAACATCTGAATGCATTCCTAAGAACTATGCTATAATAGGAATGTCACATTCAAGAAAGGTTAACTCAGCCCTAGCAGGTTCGGCTCAGTGGATAGAGCGTTGGCCTGCAGACTGAAGGGTCCCAGGTTCGATTCCAGTCAGGGGCACATGCCCGGGTTGTGGGCTCATGCAGGAGGCAGCCGATCTATGAGTCTCTCTCATCATTGATGTTTCTATCTTTCCCTTCTCTCTGAAATCAATAAAAATATATTAAAAATCCCTAACCAGTTTGGCTCAGTGGATAGAGCGTCGGCCTGCGGACTGAAAGGTCCCAGGTTCAATTTCGGTCAAGGGCATGTACCTTGGTTGCGGGTACATCCCCAGTAGGAGGTGTGCAGGAGGCAGCTGATCGATGTTTCTCTCTCATTGATGTTTCTAACTCTCTATCCCTCTCCCTTCCTCTCTGTAAACAATCAATAAAAAAAAATATATATATATATACATATATATATACATATTTATATGTATATATATATTAAAAAAAAGAAGGTTAACTCAGACTTTAATAAAATTACACCCTAGATTACAGATAACCTTGTGTATTCTGGCCACAACAGAAATCATGGATGCAGAGCTAAGAAAAGTAATTTACATCTGAAAAGCAGAGAGCCAACTAATCAGATTAACATTTAAACATATAAAACTATATAAGACTATTTAAATTAGCTACCATGACAAAATCAAGTTGACCTGGGATTACTAAACAATTTATTAATAGAATTCAAATCAGGATTTTTATTGTGCAGATAAAACAAAAAACTTTAAGGAAAGAAATCCACCTGGCCAATATGGCTCAGTGGTTGAGTGCACCATGCGCCAAGAGGTCCCCGGTTCTATCCCCAGACAGGGCATATGCCCGGGTTTTGGGCTCGATCCCCAGTAGGGCTTACAGGAGGCAGCCAATCGATGTTTCTCTCTCATCAATGTTTCTCTCTCTCTATCCCTCACCCTCTAAAAAAATTAAATAAAAGAAATCCTATTACCCTCACAAGCCATCAATTTTCTTTTCCTTCATCCTCTGAAACATTACTGGGTGAAGAATCGGGAAATATTGATTTCAGTTCTAGTTATACCACTTGGGTAAGTCACTTACCATATTTGCTGGTATATAACAACATCCAGCTCTAGCCAGTTTGGCTCAGTGGACAGAGCGTCAGCCTGCGGACTGAAGGGTCCCAGGTTAAATTTCAGCCAAGGGCACATGCCTGGGATGGAGGCTCGATCCCCAGTAGGGGGCATGCAGGAGGTAACCAATCAATGATTCTCTCTCATCATTGATATTTCTATCTCTCTCTCCTTATCCCTTCCTCTCTGAAGTCAACAGACATTGTGACAGTTGATCTGATGATCAAGCCAGCTAGTAAATAACTAACCATGAGTTAGTACATACAGCATAGATACGCGGGACAAAGGGTAGGATATTGTGAGATTTCACCACACTATTTAGAATGATGCACAACTTAAAACCTATAAATTGTTTATTTCTGGAATTTGTCATTTAATATGTTCAGACTGTAGTTGACCTTGGGTAACTGAAATCGTGAAAAACGAAACCATGGATAAGGGGGACAGACTACTGTATTCAAGTGGATAACATTCAAACCTGTTTTCCTCCTCGTTTCCTGGGTTACAGCAGAATTAGTCCTGCCACTGCTTATTACAAATGCCAGGTTACATGCAAACTTAAAAGTCCTAGTTATCTCAAAGGACTGTGGTTTCTAGTAAGTTATTATCACTATACACCAAAATATAATTTTCTTGCCCTGGCTGGTTTGGCTCAGTGAATAAAGCGTCGGCCCAAGGACCGAAGGGTCCCGGGTTCGATTCCGGTCAAGGGCAGGTACTTTGACTGCAGGTTCCCTGGCCCTGGTCAGGGTGTGAGCCGGAAGGCAACCAATTGATGTGTCTCTCTCACATGGATGTTTCTGTTTTTCCCTCTCCCTTCCACTCTCTCTAAAAATCAATGGAAGCCCTAACTGGTTTGGCTCAGTGGATGGAGCATTGGCCTGAGGACTGAAGGGTCCCGGGTTGGATTCGTTCAAGGGCATGTTATCTTGGTTGCGGGCTTATCCCCAGTAGGGGGTGTGCAGGAGGCAGCTGATCGATGTTTCTAAATCTCTATGCCTTTCCCTTCCTCTCTGTAAAAAAAATCAATAAAACATATTTTAACAAATAAAATACATTTTTAAAAAATAAATAACAATGGAAAAATATCCTCGGGTGAGCATTAACAAAAACAAACAAAGCAACAACAACATAATTTTCTCCCTTTTCCTCTACTAGACGTACCTTCTTAGCCTCACTCTACTTGCACAAGCCACTAGGGATATGTGGCCCTCAAAGAGATCTTAAAATCTATCCACAAATACAACTTTTCCATCGATTATTGCTTCAAGTTCGCAGAAGACAAACAGGTAAAAGGAACATCCTTCCAATACACTGTATGGGCGGAATAAACTTTTCTTCCAGCGCAAGATCGCTCCTCGGAATCATTAAGTCAGGGACTGGAGACCGATCAGGAGTCTCGGCACGTACCTGCCTTTGAGTAAACCTTCAATGCCAACCAGGAAGGGCGCTTCCAAAACAACGTTATTTGTAACCCCTACGAAGAATTAAAAAAAAAAAAGCGGTCAGAACCAGTACCTGTGCGGCCTTGAAGGGAAAACCTACTCCTCCAGACAGGCTCATCATGGCCACAATAATCAAGAACCGTTTCCCCCAATTTCCAGATATTCATTCCGTTTTCTTCCCCAACCGGCTCTCGGCCACCCGGGAGAGAGCGGGGACACCTTCTTAGGCCTCCCCACCCGGGGCCCCCTCCGCCTTCCCCAGACGCCGCCCGCACTCACGGGAGAAGACCACGGCCCCGAGGGCCCGCGAGAGGTCCCAGGCGAGGTGCACCGAGTCGGC
>NW_005354718.1:2322585-2332827 GCF_000412655.1 Myotis brandtii
CACGGGTCCTGCGTCTTCATTGGACGCCGCGAGCCCGGGGCCCTGCAGCGCAGGCGCGGCCTGGACACGCCCTTCGGCTCCAAAGCATCGGTGAGGGGTGGGATAGAATGTGCGTTTGATGAGGGGATCAGCCTTTCTATTGGTCAGCTCCAGGAAACCCCGCCTTCGGTACATTTTTAACCAATGGAAGTGCAGCATTCTTAATTTAAACTGTGTATAAAGCTTGGCTGGGTCAACGACTGTAGTGCGCTTGAGTTTTGAACCGCGCGCCGGAGTTTGGAGGGTACTTCGCCTGGTTGCCTGGATTGCAGGTCGGGATGACCGTCCCCTCCCTCGAGGAGCTGGACTCCTTCAAATACAGTGACTTGCAGAACTTGGCCAAGAGTCTGGGCCTCTGGGCTAACCTGAGGGTAAGGAGCGGGCGGTACCGAACGGTAGCGGGTGGGGTAGGCTGAGCGGCCTCGCGGAGAAGCGGTGGAGAGGGACCGAGCGGGCCCCTGCGGGTGAGGGAGTAGGTATGGTCTCGAGTATCGCTTCTACTGCAAAAGTGGGGCGGAAGGGGAACCTTATTCTTCACCTGATCTTGAGGCTGACTTTTCTGGGGGCTCCCATAGGCCTCGGCTTCAAAAGGATTGGTTTGGTTTGGTTTTATTGGAAATACTCTGATACTTCCCAGGGCATCAGTTACGAAATGCAGGCCCAGAAAGCTCAAGGAACGCTCTAATGCCCATTAATTGTAGGCAGTCGCGGAAATAACTGCCTTGGCTTTTGGAAAATTCAACATAGAAGCACATATATAATTTGTAATAGCACCCAGAATCTCTTAATACTTTATTGGGGGACCTGGAAGAAAGGATTGTTTTTAAGGGACCATCCCTATGGACACATTTTTATAACTCAGCCTTGATCTGGAATGATCGTTCATTTATTGATCACTATTGTGGTGTTTCCAAACCAGTAAGGTCTTTGACTCCGAGGCTGCAAAATGTTGGAGGGAAATGTGGCGATTCAGTTTGGGATTGGGTTTCTGTATTAGATTCTGGTGGCATTTTCTCATATAGTGCTAATGTATACTCCGGAGATTTGTTCTTATGGCCTTTAAATGGTTTAAACAAAATAATCAGTGCTCAGGTATCTGTTGTGGCAGAATAATCTAGGAGTGTCTTTGGAGATATTCCTGAGCTATGAAGTTTAATGGTTCCCTAATACTTCGTAAACAAAGCCGAATACCTTAGCTTAAATTCCTTAGGCTTTTTGCAATCTGGCTAGAATCTTTTATCCAAGACTGACTGCATCGAAACTTGGTACCTTTGCCCATCTTATTGCCTTTGCTAATTTTGACCCTTCGGCCTCAGATCACCTCCTTTCTCTTGTCTTCTTTATCTGCACGAATCATTTCCATTTACTCTTATTTTCTCCATTTTATTTAATTTATTGGGGTGACTTTGGTTAATAAAATTAAATAGTCTTCAGGTGTACAATTCTGTGATACATCATCTGTATATTGTGTGTTCACCACCCCAAATTAAGTCTCCTTTCATCAGCATTTACCTCCCCATACCCTCTTCTATCTCCCCCATTCCTCCTTTTCCCTCGGGTAATCACCATACTGTTGTCTGTCATGAGTTTTGTTTTCTTTTGGTTTTTGCTTAATCCCTTCATCTTTTCCACCCAGCCCTGCAACTCCCCTCCTCTCTGTCACGGTCCCACTGAACTGTCATCACTGACTTGATGCCCCATCCCCTCCTCATTTCCTTAGCCACAGGTCCACCACCCCAGTAACCCCAGGAGCCAGCCCTCTGTGCTTTTAAACAGTTTAATTTTAAGTACTGTCTCTGAGCGCTTGCAGGCTTCCACCTTGTACTCTGGCTATTTGTGTGTGTGTGTTATCTTCTCTACTAAAAGTTAAGTTCCTTGGACTGGGATCTTTTCATCCTTCCACCTTGGAAGCCTTCACAGTACTACTAAGTCAGTACGTTTTATATAGGAGATGCTGAGTATTTATTCAGACTGTTATTGACACCTACTTTTTGGCAGTGCACCACACGATAGCAAGAGATTTACAGAAGAGGTTTCTACCTGAGTTCAGTGCCCTGACAGTAAGGCCCCACAACCACTTGGATCTCTAACGAGCTATTGCAAGTTTAGATCTTTTTCTGAAAGTCCCACCCATCATTGTCTCTTGAGGCACCTGATCTGAGGTAGTTAATTAATCATCTGTTTTCATAGAGGTGGAGTAGTACAGTATTTGTTACTATAGACCCCATTGCCTGCCTTGCACACAATATCTGGCACATAGTAGGTGTCAAATATTTGTTGAGAGGTACAATTCTCAGGCAAATTTGATTGTATAAGACTTTATTATAGCCAATGATAAAAAGACACCTTTGACATGGAGAAAATTAAATTTGGACTAGGTATTAAATTCTAGATATTGTTCATTGTATTCAGTATGATAATGGTATTGTGGCTATGTTTCTCTGTTATTTTTTTACTAGTAAGTCCTTATCTCTTGGTAATACCAAGTATTTACAGGTGAAATGTTAGATGCCTTGGATTTGCTATGAAATACTTGGGGGTTGTAACATGGGGGTCCATTACACTAGTCTCTACTTTTGTATGTATTTGAAATTTTCCATAATTAAAATATTTTAAATTATTTATAGTCGGTGCAGCCCAGGAGCTCCTTAAATCAATTGCCTTTTTAAATTCCAAGTACATAGCAAAAATGAATAAATTGCTCCAAGAAATTATCAAGATTTAGTTATTTTAAAAAATGTAACAGTTACACCAGTCTGATGACATGCTGAAGTCTCTACCCTAATGGCAAGCCCAGCTGTGTTCTCTCACAACACCCTGAGCTTCCTCATGCTGGCACTGACCCCACTGCGTTGTCCTTGCCTTTCCTTGTCTTGTCTGATTTCACTGCTGCGAAGTCTGTGAGGGCCGGGACCAGTTCTGTTTCAGTCTTTATTTTATTCCCAGAGCCCACTGCTCAAAGGACATTTGATGAATACAAGAACAGAAAGAAATGTTCAATGTATCTGTCTTGCTTATTTGATTTTTGGCTTTACTGTTAAGAACTTTAACTTTCCTGCAGGCAGACAAGCTGCTAAAAGCCTTGAAAGCCCACCTGAAACGGGAAGCAAGAAAAGAAAATGGAAATCAGGTAAGTAAGGTTTTTTCATCACCTGTTTAGCAAAACAATCATGTTTAGATAATGAATGATACACACAATTAGTGATGTCTTTTAAGACATACTGTTTATTACCAAAAAGATCATGATTGGTTATGGTGAATCCTTTCATAAAAACTATTGGTTGTAAATGGTGAAAGTGTCTTGCAGCAAGTAATCTGTTGAATAAGATGTTCTTGTACAATTGCAAAAGTTAACAATTCAGTTGCCAAAAGTTGTAAGAGATAACTTGATATGAGTAGGGAAGGAACTAGATTCAAAGTCAGAAAAACCCAGGTTAAGTAGCAGCTTTGTCATTTTCTAGTGTATCACCTGAGAAAACTCAAACTCCTTGATTCTTAGTTTCCCTGTTCTGAGTGAAAGATGCTTGTAGCAAATTGTAAAGCACTGCTGATGGCAGAGGTTGTCATGGCTGCTTTAAATCTACACCACAGATTTCTGAGGGCATGCCGCCTGAAAGGATCAGTGAAGGCTTCATTAGGGCCAGGTTTCTTAACTTGAAATAGGGAAAGTGTTGAAAGGCCTTATGGAACTGGGCCTTGGAGAGCATCTGTTATGTATCTGGAAATGAATATAAACATGAACTGAAAATCTAACTTCCTCTTCTCTGACTGTATATAGTCTTTGTAACTGTATTCCAAGTTATAAACATTTAAAATTCCTTTGATTCCAGGTTTTAATTAACTAAAAATAGACAACAAAAAAGAATTAATAGTTTTTACATCAACTAAATAATTTCATTTGTGTGTGTGTGTTTAAATGATTAAGGATACATGATTATAGTGCTATCTGAAATCCTGATTTACTTTGGATAGTAATTGATAAACTAAATTTAAAATGATCTATCATATTTTAAATTCAGCATCTCAGGAGCCATTCTTTTTTAAAAAGTTACACAAGAGCAGGATGCTAGTCAACATTCAGTCAGATAGAGAATTCCTAAGTGGTGAATCTATCAATCGTGAGCTTAGATTGGTGGAAAAATCTGACGGACAAAAAGTTTATTTAAGACTACAGGAGTCAGCACAATCCAAATACATGGCAAAGAGATCATTAATGTCCCCAAGGATAGACAAACAAGTAAGCTTCCAGACCCCCAAATCATTACCTGGGGAATGCCCAGGTGTGGATCATACCTGAATGAGTGTGACATCAGACCTTATGGAAGCCTAATTCTCTCACTAGAGGTCAGCCTTAACTATGAATTGGAGCAGCTCTAGATGTAGGTTAGTCTGGCTGTGTGCCTCTTCGGTCTTTTTTTTTTTTTTTTTTTTTTTTAATTTCAGAGATGAATGGAGAGGAAGAGAAAGATAGAAACATCAATGATGAGAGAGAGTCATTGATCGGCTGCCTCCAGCATGCCCCCTGTTGCGAATCAAGCCCGCAATCCAGGCATGTGCCCTGACCGGGAATTGAACCATGACCTCCTGGTTCATAGGACACTCAACCACTGAGCCACGCCTGCCGGGCCTTGGATTTAGATAAGTCTGTTAGAGTTAAGCATGGCTCATTCAGGAATGAACACATCTTCGCTATCACTGTTGGCCTCCCGTCTAACATATCATGGTTAAGGTGTGTGGGGTTAAAGCAAGACATCTCTGAGAGTTGTGCTAACAGGCTTCTAAACCAGCTATAGCACCTATACTGTGAAGTGCTACTATGGGGGCTGGATTAGAGGGTGGGGTGAATAACCACTTTAAAAGTATCTGTATATTCCAGTAATACACGGTGTAACCCGAAGGTACCACTTTTGTAGTGGAAAATTTCTTCTTTTTCTTTTCACTGTCTTCCCCACAACTATTCGGGGAGTTGGGAAGTCAGATCCATATAGTATCTTTCTACTCTCATATAAATATCCCTGCTCCTTTGAAGTTATGCTCACCTATTCTCATTTCTTATCTGTTGGCCTTCCTGTTGCTTTCTGATGTTCACTGTCTTCTTGTCTTCTTCATCACCTCATGTCCTGACCTTATTTGGGGTGAATTCAAAGGTTCATCTGGATGTCTCTTATACCCTTGTCTCCTGGTTCCTTAACTCCTATGACTTTCTTTCTTTCTTTCTTTCTTTTATAATTTTATTGATTTTTCACAGAGAGGAAGGGAGAGAGATAGAGAGTTAGAAACATCGATGAGAGAGAAACATCGATCAGCTGCCTCCTGCACATCTCCCACTGGGGATGTGCTCGCAACCCACGTACATGCCCTTGACCGGAATCGAACCTGGGACCCCTCAGTCCGCAGGCCGACGCTCTATCCACTGAGCCAAACCGGTTTCGGCTGACTTTCGTTTCTGCTATTCATCAGCCATCCATTTCATTGAGCATATTCTGGACTTTATATCCCTTGGAACTATACTAGTTGGTAATATTTCACCTCTGACTAAAACCTTCCACTCTCTAAGCATCCTTATTCTTTCACTCCCAACACATTTACTTTATTTATATATTTTTTATTGATTTCAGAGAGGAAAGGAGAGGGAAAGAGAGATAGAACATCAATGATGAGCAGGAAACATTGATCAGCTGCCTCCTGCACACCCCTCACTGGGGATTGAGCCTGCAACCCGGGCATGTGCCTTTGACCAGAATCGAACCTGGGATGCTTCAGTCGGCAGCCCGACGCTCTATCTACTGAGCCAAACCAGCTAGAGCCCAACACATTTACTTTATACTGTGGTTCTCAATCCAGGTTGTGTGGGAAAATCATTTGGGGAGAATTATTTTTAAAAATACTGGTATATAGGCCTCACCAAAACCCAGGCCAACTAAATCACTCTCAGAGGGTGGGGTCCAGGTATTATAGTGAAATGGACTGAAAAGTCAGGATACAAAGCAGCCTACCCCCCACTTCCATGTGCGGCTAAAATATTAGAAGGTTTCTCTGTAAGGAAAGTAAATGGTTATCAAGCAAAGGGCTTCTGGCAATCAAGGATCCCCAGCACCATAGCCTCCTCCTAAGGAACCTACTAGATCAGATTCCACCAGATAACGAGCACTCACATTCAAACTCCTAATGAGGTTTTTGCTCTGAAATATGAATAAAAGACCAATAGTCATAGGCTTTTGAGGAAAACCTGTAGTCAGAATTTAAGGAAAAGAAAAAAATGACCCTAGGCTCTGGCTGGGTAGCTCCGTTGGTTAGCTCATCATCCCCAAACACCAAGGTTGTAGGTTTCATCCCTCAGTCAGGGAACATACAAGAATCAACCAATAGCCAGGCTGGGGTGCTCAGTGGTTGCACATCCACCGATGAACCAGAAGATCACAGGTTGATTCCCAGTCAGGGCACATGCCTGTGTTTCCAGCTCGATCCCTACTCAGTGGGGGGCATGTAGGAGGCAGCTAATCAGTGATTCTCTCTCATCATTGATGTTTCTATCTCTCTCCCCCTCTCCCTTCCTCTCTGAAATCAATAAAAAAAATATTTTAAAAAAATGAACCAATGAATCAATAAGTGGAACAACAAACTGATGTTTCTTTCTCTCTAAAATCAATTTTTTAAAGAAATTACCCTAAACAAAACAAAGATGATACAGAAAACAAAATTTTTTTGTTTTATTTATTTATTTTTTAATTAAATCTTTATTGTTCAGGTTACATTTGTTCCTCTTTTTTTCCCCCCCATAACTCCCCTCCTCCCAGTTCCCACCCCACCCTCTGTCCTCATCCATAGGTGCACGATTTTTGTCCAGTTTCTTCCCGCATCTCCCATTCCCCTTTCCCCGCCAAGAATAGTCAGTCCATTCCCTTTCTATGTCCCTGATTCATTATAATCACCAGTTCATTCTGTACATCAGATTATTTATTCACTTGATTCTTAGATTCACTTGTTGATAGATGCATGTTTGTTGTTCACAATTTGTATCTTTACCTTTTTCTTCTTCCTCTTCTTAAAGGATACCTTTCAGCATTTCGTATAATACTGGTTTAGTGGTGATGAACTCCTTTAGCTTTTCCTTATCTGTGAAGCTCTTTATCTGACCTTCAATTCTGAATGATAGCTTTGCTGGATAAAGTAATCTTGGTTGTAGGTTCTTGGTATTCATCACTTTGAATATTTCTTGCCATTCCCTTCTGGCCTGCCAAGTTTCTGTTGAGAAATCAGCTGACAGTCGTATGGGTATTCCCTTGTAGGTAATTGAGTCTCTTTCTCTTGCTGCTTTTAAGATTCTCTCTTTGTCTTTTGCTCTTGGCATTTTAATTATGATGTGTCTTGGTGTGGTCCTCTTTGGATTCCTTTTGTTTGGGGTTCTCTGCGCTTCTTGGACCTGTAAGTCCATTTCTTTCACCAGGTGGGGGAAGTTTTCTGCCATTATTTCTTCAAATAGGTTTTCAATATCTTGCTGTCTCTCATCTTCTGGCACCCCAATTATTCTGATGTTTGTACGCTTGAAGCTGTCCCAGAGGCTCCTTACACTATCTTCGTATTTTCGGATTCTTTTTTCATTTTGCTTTTCCGGTTGGGTGTTTTTTGCTTCTTCGCATTTCAAATCTTTGGCTTGATTCTTGCGCTCCTCTGGTCTGCTATTGGGTGTCTGTATAATATTCTTTATTTCAGTCCGTGTATGCTTAATTTCTAGTTGGTTCTTTATCATAGCATCGAGGGTCTCATTAGTTTTCGTGACTCTCTCCTCAAGTTTATTGACAGCTTCTAGCACATTTTTGCAAGCCCTCAAAATTGCGATTTTTAGCTCTATATCCTCCATTTCTGTCATGTTTTTTTGTCTCCGCATTTTTTATGCTTTCTTGGTGCACCCCCTAGTGGTCTTTGTGCGCAGTCTTGTTCTAGTTGAGCCTTGATTGTTGTAGTTAATACTAGAGGGATTTGACCACCAGGCCGACTGGCTGTGTGAATCAGCTGTGTCTGCCGCGGAAAACTTCTGTCCTCTGGGGAGGTGCTAATCTAGCCTTTGCCTGAGGCGATCTGGCAAATGGCTCTGCGCAGGGCTTGGGCGGGGCGGGCTCAACAGGGCGGGCGGAGGGAGCCGTTATGGTGCCCTCAGTCCTGTTCCCAGAGGCTCTGCTTCTCAGAACCCCCGGAACCGCTGCAAACCTCGGAGGGAAAGCTGCCTTCCAACTGATGCCAGACACTCCCGCTTCTCCCGTTTGGGTCCGAGTCCCCAGCGATTCGCCCGTATCTGGAGCTCAGAGTCTGAGACTCCCCCCTGACCGAAAACGACAACCGCGCTCTCAGCCACCAGCCCGCTTTGCGCGCGCACCTCCGCACCTGAGTATTTTCCACACTGCGCCTCCTCTGAGCCTCGGTGTGCTGTTATTTTTCCTTCTAGTTGAAGAGTCTCTCCTCAGCCAGCCTTCGTGTGGTTCTGGGTGATGTCCGTTCTGTCTTTTAGTTGTATTTTTGAAGTGGTTGTTTGCGGCAGCCGTCTCCGGTGTTTACCTATGCCGCCATCTTGGTCGAATCTCCCAAAATTTTTTTTGTTTTAAAAAGTCTTACAATAACTTAGAATCAAGCTACACAGAAAAGGCACCGATGATTCGGTTAAGATTACATAATAGGCTGTAAATGTTATCAACTTGGATGCTTAAAGAGAATAGATGACAGAAATTGAGAGGGGAAGGGAAGTGTAGGGATGCTAATAACTGAAGTTTACAAGTAGATGTATATAGTTGTGGAACAAGATTTAAGGTCTTTAGTATATTTAAAGCTGCACAGGTATCTAATTGAGTGATTAAAGTGGTATGATTCTGTTAGGAAGAACATGGGGAGGTGAGGGATACAAATGAGATAAATTGTAGCACATGATAGGCACTAAATATAGCTATTGGAAATGTAAGCGGAAAAAAAAGAAAATATAAGTGAATATCTCATCAGCAAATCACTGGTGATATATAAGTAGCCACCTGAAATTAAGCTTGAGAAATAGGAAAGGTAGGCAGAGAACCAACTGCTTGTCATTATAATCTCTTTAGTATTTTTTTTTAGCCATATGTACATGTTTTTAATTATTTTATTTTTAAAAATTAGAACTTTTAACAATAAAGATTTAATAAATAAATAAATAAATAAATAAATAAATAAATAAATAAAATAAAATAAAAGCCGGTACATTTACTAGGCCAAAAAAAGTGTTAAATAAAAAAAAAGAAATATTAGATTGAAGGGTATTTGCATGTTTAAAAAGAAAGTAAAAAGAAACAGGTGGAATTAATTCTAATGACATGTTATATTTGATCCAAAATATTATTTTTCAACATATAATCAATATAAAATTTATTAATTAGATATTTTGCACTTAAAAATTAGAACTTTTAGTTTATTTAAAAAAATTAGAAAAGCACCAAAAACAAACCAAACCTTTCCTTTATAGTCTACAGGTTAAAAAGCCTCCCCTCACGTGAGTATTTTCTAGTGCTTTTATCTTTTGATCTTTTACATTTAAATTTCTAATACATTCAGATTTCATTTTGGTGTGAGAGAATGATCGAGGTTCATTGTTCCCCCCCCAAAAAAATATTGAAAACAATTTTCTCAGCATCACATGTTGAATAATGAATCCAACCTTCCCCGACAAATATGAAGTGTAACAATTATCACACAATGATTTAGTATATAAGCAGGTCTGTTTGAGATGTTCTGGTAACCTGTACTGCACTGTTTTGACAATGTAGCTCTTTACTTTTACTTTATGGTAGAGAAGTGCTGTCCTTACTTTACTCCTCATTTTCACCTTTGACAAGTTACTTTGGACTCTCTAAGCCCCCGTTTCCCCATCTGTGCACTGTGGATAATATTACCTATCTCATATGCTTTGAGAAATAAATGAGATAATCAAGGTAAACAGTTCAATAAAGTTGTGATATTAGCTGTAATTATTATTAGTTATAGGGTACTGCCTAGTACATAGCATATATTCAATAAATTCATGCACTTTTTTTTAACAGAATGCCAGGCATCCATTACATATGGTAAACAGTATAAAGTTGTGATATTAGCTGTAATTATTATTAGTTATAGGGTACTGCCTAGTACATAGCATATATTCAATAAATTCATGATGCTTTTTTTAACAGAATGCCAGGCATCCAT
>NW_005354718.1:2334421-2339616 GCF_000412655.1 Myotis brandtii
TTAATATATTTTATTGAATTTTTACAGAGAGGAAGGGAGAGGGATAGAGAGTTAGAAACATCCATGAGAGAGAAACATCGATCAGCTGCCTCCTGCACACTCCCCACTGGGGATGTGCCCACAACCAAGGCACATGCCCCCAACCGGAATTGAACCTGGGACTCCTCAGTCCACAGGCTGACGCTCTAGCCACTGAGCCAAACTGGTCAGTGCGTATATGTATTTTTTTTTATAAAATATTTTTATTGATTTCCGAGAAGAAGGGAGAGGGAGGAAGAGATAGAAACATCAATGATGAGAGAGAATCATTGATCAGCTGCCTCCTGCATGCCCCCTACTGCAACCCGGGGATGTGCACTGTGACCTCCTGGTTCCCAGGTCGACGCTCAACCACTGAGCCACACTGGTTGGACGTAATATATGTTTTTTATTCAGTTTAAATGCTCATTCTTTCTGAGTATTATGCCTCTATACAGAGGACATGGTAGATTAATATATCTCTTTTCAGGATGAAAGCCAAACTTCTGCATCCTCTTGTGATGAGACTGAGCTGCAGATCAGCAGTCAGAAACAAGCTGAGTGGGAACCAGCTGGCCATGTCACCAAGAAAAGGAGAAGGCGCAGGACTGTCCACAGCAATCCTGACTCCCAGGTAAATGGAGGTGTGCAAATTTTGGCACCACCTGTGCCAAAATTGGCATATTCTTAGGGAATTTTTTGTCAATTCTCTTATGCTATCGGTAGTGGTAAACACTGTGTGTTGTAAGCTCCATGAATGCACAGCCCCAAGTCTAGGCTGCTCATCACCTTGCCCTGGGCGCTTGCACTCAGGAAGCACTTGTTAAGTCTAAGCAGAGAGAAAATATTTGTTGAAGAAATACAAACCTTCATTAAGAGTTTCTTAAGTGAGGTGTAGTAAATACAAAGGAAAGAAACCGACATTAAATATGATTTTTCCCCCTCTTTCCTAGCCTGTCTTAGACCTGGTGGTCACACTATTCTTAGTCTTATAGCAGCAAGGTCAGGTGATTGCAGGGGCTTCCCTCACTTGCTTTGAGAGGACTCTGATTATATTATCCTTTCATTCAAACAATTTTTACAATGCTTAGTCCTAGTATTTATTTGCTAGCTTTGTACAGTCCCTTAGTTGGTAACCTATCGGGGTCTCTTAGTGTTAGTTTCTCATCCCTAAAAGAGTTAATCTTGCCATTTATGCCTTTCAATGGTCCCTAGTATCTCCTAGTCCCTGATTCACACTTTTGTGACACTTGATGGGGCAGAGAACAAACCTGCCAATCGAAATCTTATTCTACTTTTCTTTAACACCTTTCCCCCTCAGCTAGGTACTCATCTTTTTTTTTAAAGTATTCATTTATTTTTTTATTGATTTTTAGAGATAGTGGAAGAGAGGGGGAAAGACAGAGAGAAAAACATCGATTGGTTGCCTCCAGCACGTGCCCTGACCAGGGCCCAGGCCAAGGAGGAACCTGCAACCGTGGTACATGCCCTTAACCATAATTGAACCTGGGACTCTTCAGTCCACAGACCAAAACTCTATCTACTGAGCCAAACCGGCTAGGGCTTGGTATTCATCTTTTGAAGGTAGTGATTACTTCTTTTTTTAAATATCTGACTATAAGCAATGTTTTCAATTTTTTAATGGCATATTTTTAAATTGAGATATCATTGGCATATAAGGTTAATTTAGTTTCAGGTGTACAATTGAATGATTCGATCGATTTTTGTATATATTGGGAAATGAGCATCATAATTCTAGTTCATATCCATCACCATATATAGTTACAAAATATTTTTCTTTTAAGATGTATGTACCCTCTTAGCAACTTTCAAATGTGATGACTTCTTATTTATTATTTAAATCATTTATTTCCTTTTTCCATTTGTAGCAGGATCATTCAGAGATAAAAACAAGTGATCCCATTGAGTTCCAGAATCAAGAAAAGCAGGAAAACCAGGCTCTCACACCTGTTGCAGAAATTCCATCTCCACCAGATGAGAGACAAGGAAACGAGAATGCAGTGTCCTCGGGAAATAGTGGAATAAATGGTATGCCAAGTAACTAAAAAATCCAGAACTGCTAGGGCAGCATGTGCCTTAGATTCCTATGAATGCTGTAATGAAGTGCTACAAATTGGGTGGCTTAAAGTAACACATTTATTCTCTTACAGTTCTGGAGGCTGGAAGTCTGAAATCAAGGTGTCAATAGGGCCATTCTCCTTCTAGACCCTGGATAGAATCTGGCCTGGCCTAGTCTAACATTTAGTGGTGGCAATTGATCCTGTGTTTCTTGGCTTGCAGCTAAATTAGTCTGTTTTATGGCATTCTCTCTGTCTTAGAGGACACTAGTCTTGCCCTAGCCAGTTTAGCTCAGGGTCTAGCCCGCAGACTGGGAGGGTCCCGTGTTTGATTCTGGTCAAGGGCATGTACCTGTGTTGTAGGCTCAATCCTCAGCCCTGGTTGGAGCATGAGTGGGAGGCAACCAATCAATGTGTCTCCCTGATATCAATGTTTCTCTCTCTCTCTCTCCATCCCTCCCTTCCACTCTCAAAATCAATGGGGGAAATATCCTCAGGTGAGGATTTTAAAAAGGACACCAGTCCTGTTGGATTAGGGTTTTCACCCTAATGACTTCATCTTAATTTGATGACATCTACCAAGAATCTATCTATAATAATAAAAGTGTAATATACTAATTAGACTGGACGTCCTTCTGGATGACCTTCCAGACGAAGCCAGGGCTTCGAGAGAAGCCCAGGTCCTGGGTGCCAGAGGGAAGCCAGTGCTGGTAGCCAGGGGAAGGAAGGCCCATTCTTGCAGAAATTTCATGCATCGGGCCTCTAGTTTACAAATAAGGTTATATCACGGTTACTGGAGGTTAACACCCTAGCATATCTTTGGCGGGGGGGGGGGGGGGGGGGGGGGGGGAATAGATCAACCAATAACACCATTTTATAGCACTTATAAGGGTTTGACAATTAAAGTAAAAGTTTGAACCAAATATAGTAGGCCATCAGATCATCTTTATTAATTTTAAAAACCAGAATAAGAGTGGTAGCTGGGAAGTTTAGAGAATTGATCTCTACTCAGTGATGAGGAGAGCCAGCATTTTGTTCATTAGTTCCTTCTGGCTTACTCCCAAGACAGGTGCAAAGACCTGTTTGCCTGATCAGGATAATTAAAAGGGAGCTGCAAAGTCTACCTTCCCAGTGGTGTGGCCTTTTTAAAATTATGATTGATATATATATATCCCTTATATGCAAATAGACCAAATAGCAGAACAACTGAAAAACTGGTTGCTATGACGTGTGCTGACAACCAGGGGGCGCGTATGGAACATGGCGGACGTTGGCCGTGGCGGGATGGCAGAGCAGGTGAGTGGGTGCACCACGCCAAGGCGGGTGTCAGCCGCAGTCATTGGGGCGAGCCTCTATTGGTTAATGAAAATTCTTTGCTCCCATGTGCCGTGGTCCTGCCTGGTGCTTGCACCTGCTGCTGGTGCCAGCCCCACTCACACCTGAAGCCAGCATCGGAGCTGCCGCTAGCACCTGCTGCCGGACCCCAGTGCCAGCCCTGATCGCTCTGTGCCGTCAGCAGGTGCGAGCGGTGGCTGCCGCCCTGATGGCCCCTGAGGGCTTCTCTAACTCTCCCTGCTCCTGAGGGGCCATCAGGACAGCACCTGCCACTTGCACCCACTGACAGTGCTGGTCCTGCTCGCACCCCCTGCTGGCACCGGCCCCAATGGCTCGGCACCTTCAGCGGGTGTGAGCGTGGCCGGGGCCATTAGTGCGTGGGAGTGGCATCTGGCAGGAGCGGGGCTGCCTGCAGACAGGGGACCAGGAGCTATGGCTGGAGAGGCCGGGTGGGGGCACGGAGGATGGGCTGAGAACCACCCCTGTGCCCACCACAGCCTCACAGCCCACAGTTCCTTTCAAGGTGCACAAATTCGTGCACTGGGCCCCTAGTGTTTGTATATCCTTCTTAGATTCTAACCTCCTAAAAACCTCTTCCCTAAACTTCTCAACTAAAAGTTTGTTTCAATAAGATCAGAAAACTTCAATTCTTGTATACCTAACAGGACTTCTGCTTTCTGATTTCCTTCCTGAGGAAGCCTGCCAATTGCAACAGTCAATTGCCTGGTCCAGTGTCCAACAAGCATTTAAATGCAGAATTTCTAATGCTGAGCCTTCCCATTTCCCCTATAATTTTGCATTTCTTACTAAATACAGTTCCAGGAGGTCGAGGTTCTGATTCAGTAGGTGTAAGATAAGACTGGGTGTCTGCAGTTTTCAATAAGCACCCCAAGTTTTACACTTCCCCTGTGTTTGAGAATGAAAGAGAGGGGGATTGAGAGAGAGAAACATTAATGTGAGGGAGACACATCAATTGGTTGCCTCCCACACGCACCCCAACCAGGGGCCAGGGATCAAACCTGTAATCAAGGTATGTGCCCTTGACCGGAATCGAACCCTTGACCCTTCAAACTGTGAGCTGAGGCTCTGACCACTGAGCAAAATCAACTAGAGCTCCTTTGTCTTTTCATGCATATGCCTCACATACCCATTTTAAAACCATGATTTAGAGAAAGTTGTTAGGAAGTATGACAAAGAGCCAAAAGTGGGGGTAGAATTACAAATGTCTGCTATTCCACCAATTATTTTATCCAGAAGATGTAGCTTTAGGACTAAGTTTCGATGCCATAGAAAAACTGAGTGTGGAACCATTAAGTCAGGTTTGACTAATGAAACATAAGCTTTTTGAAGGAGAAAAATTTGATCATATAGTTAGTTTCTGGTGAGAGAATTTTTTTTTAACTTTTTATTTTGACATAATTTCAGACTTAAAGTTGCAAGAATAATACCAAGAATTCCTATGTCTTTTTCACCTTGATTTCCCAAATGTTAACACTTAACTACGTTATTTCCTCTATTTATATTTATGTATATACTAGAGGCCCGGTGCACAAAAATTTGTGCCCTGCGGGGGGGTCCCTCAGCCCGGCCTGTGCCCTCTCGCAGTCTGGGACCCCTCAGAAGATAACGACCTGCTGGCTTAGGCCTGCTCCTGGGTGGCAGAGGGCAGGCCCAATCCCTAGGTGCAGCCCCTGGTCGGGCTCAGAGCAGGGCTGATTGGGGAGTTGGGGCGCCGCCCCCTGTCATGCACAGAGCAGGGCGGAT
>NW_005354718.1:2340777-2347172 GCF_000412655.1 Myotis brandtii
GCATGGCTGCCGGCTGCCATCTTGGCTGACAGTTAATTTGCATAAGGATATGCTGATTAGCCAATGGGAAGGGTAGCGGTCGTACGCCAATTACCATGTTTCTCTTTTATTAGTGTAGATATGTATATACATAAATATATGTGTATATATAAATGTATATATGTATATATACACAAGTATATGTACATATACATATATGTGTATGTATAAACATATATGTATATACATAAATAAATGTATTTAAGTATATACATATATGTGTGGTATACATTTTTTTCCTGAACTGTTTGAGAGTAAGCTTCAGATATGTGTTCTTTTACCCTAAATCGGTGGTTCCCAACCTGAGGCACATGCCCCACAGGGGGGCAATTTGATTTTTAAGATTTTTAAGCGGGGACAATTTGAGAATGAGTTATTAATGAATTTTTTGCATTTCTTGTGGTTCTAGGGGCCTCATATACAGTATCCTATATAATAGAGCTAATATGCAAATGGTAGTCACGCTGTGACACCATAACAAACGATCAGCAGGGACCTGAGGCTGTGTGGCTCTGGGGCCAGGGTACCTGAAGCTGTGCCCCCCGGCACCAGGATGTGAGGCTGCTTCCCCCATCCGGCGGGGCTTGACAGTGGTGGGGCCGGCCGGGTCTTCATGTTGTCCAATGGGGGTGGGGCTGGCTGGACACTTCTATTATAGAGAAAGGGTAAATAGCAATTTTAAAATATTTCCTCTAATTCTCTTTTAATGTGTACAAATTTTGTGCACTGGGCCACTAGTATAAATCTATATTGTGACATATTTATGCATTTCAGTTCTCTATTACATGTTTTGAAACTTTATTTGCTATTTTTTATATGACTTCATATTTTTTTTAAACAATTTCTTAGTGATTTCTTCCTCAGTACTTCAACTGTCCTTTCGTTCTTTTATTTTTTTCTTTCATGGATGCCATGTTCTTTGGAAGCTTGTTTAGACCAAGTTAATGGCCTTTTAGGCTTCCTCCATGTGAATAGGAGTTCACTTTTTGAATAATAAGAATTATATGTCATGGAGTTGGGGGGCATCAGGATTTTAGAGATGCTTAGGTGGGACATGGCCAAAAAAAGCTTGGGAACCACTGCCCTAAATACTTCAGTGTGTGTTTCTCAAAACACAGGGACTTCCTCTCACAAATGTACAGTGTACAAAAGGTTCATTGACTTGGCTTCATATTCCATGTTGCAACTAACATTTAGGACACCACTACTTGTCACGTTATGGTATAGTATCAAAAAAGAATATCACAATTATCTGAAAAGGTTATTAAAATACTCTTCCCTTTCAATCACACATCTGTGTGTGGCAAGATTTCTTTTCATTATATATATCAACCAAAATATGTAACATATTATCTACAGAAGTAGGTAAGAGAATCCAGCTACCTTGTATAAGTCAAATATTAAATAAATTTTCTTAAAAAACCACTCATTTTTGTGTTCGAAAATTATTATCCCAATAATTCTATCCACATATTCTAATAATTCCATCAATTATCTCTCTTAAAACAGGAAATCTCAGCTCATCCTTTGCATTTCATTGTCATGTTTCTTTAGCCTACTTTAATCTGGAATAGTTTCTCAGTCTTCCTTTGTCTTTCCGGATGTAGACATTTTTTAGTATAGGCAGGTTTTTGGAGGGGATCCTCTGACTTGGTTTGTCTAATGTGCTGATGATTAGATTCATATCATGCACTTTTGGCCGAAGGATGTGTCCTTCACCCCAGAAGGCACAGGTGTTGGTTTGTCCTGTGACTAGTCATGTTAAGTTCCATCACCTGGTGATAGTGGTGTCTGCTACGCTGCTTCCCTGTAAAGTTACTATTTTTCCATTTGTAATTAATAAATACCTTGTGAGGAGTGACCCTGACTCTAAATATCCTGTTTTTCACAGAATTTTTCTCTGTTTTTTGTTTTGTTTTGTTTTTAATCCTCACCCAAGGACATGCTTAAAGAAAGGCAGGGAGAGAGAGAAAAACATCAATTGGTTGCCTTCCGTACGTTCCCCAATCAGGGATTGAACCTGCAACCCAGGTATGTTTCCTGACCACAACTTTTTGGTGTACGAGAGGACGATCTCACCAAATGAGCCACTCCAGCTGGCTCTCTCTGGCTTTAGAGCCAGGGTCCAAGCAGAAGCCCCTGGAGCCCCAACTGCTCTATGGAATATTCTTTGCCTTGTTTAATGGATACATTAGGGAACCTGAAAGATGATGACTTTATAAGTAGTATTACTTGAAATTCCTCGAGCTGAAAAAATGATTATTAGTGGGGGAAAATAGTAGACCTTGTATACTTCATGATTTCAACTGAATTTAAAGAACAAAAACGAAACAAGTATAGGCATACCTATCTTTATTGTGCTTTGCTTTATTGCCTCTACAGATGTTGCAATTTTTTTTACAAATTCAACGCAAAAAATTACTGCTTGCTTTATTGTGGTGGTCTGGAACAGAACCCTCAGTATCTCAGAGATGTTCCTGTACAGAAGCAAAGGACCCGAGGAAACATGCCAGAATGCTAATGATGTGTCTTAGGCTGGTGGGGTTGTGTGTTTTTGTTTTTTTGTTTTTTAAATATATTTTATTGATCTTTTACAGAGAGGAAGGGAGAGGGATAGAGAGTTAGAAACATCGATGAGAGAGAAACATTGATCAGCTGCCTCCTGCACACTCCCTACTGGGGATGTGCCTGCAACCAAGGTACATGCCCTTGACTGGAATCGAACCTGGGACCCTTCAGTCCGCAGGCCGACGCTCTATCCAGTGAGCCAAACTGGTTAGGGCGGTTGTGTGCTTTTTATCATTCTAGTTATAATAACATGTTTATAGCAAAGTTATGGAAAAGTGTTTTTAAATTTTTGATATAACTTCTATATAGGAAGCAAAATTTCTGCCTAGTTCTGGCATATGAGCTCAATGTTAGTGATGCTGTAAGTCAGTCGTTGTGCTCCTTGTGTGCCATTTCTCCCACCACCTTTGCAGAGCCTATCACATGAATATTCTCGTGACATTTGTTGAAGTCTTTTCATTGGTTCTGTATCTTTGTATTCAGGTAATGAAGATTCAAAGGTACCTTCAGAAAGAAAGAAGTCTGTCTACACAGATGGGTTTTCTAAATCTGGAAAAAATAAAAGAATTGCAACCACTACTCCAAGTAAGTTTTGCAGGCTGGTGTTGGAGAGTCAGTGTACTGTCACAGCTAAAAGCTGGGATGCCGGAACTGGGGCTGGCATTCTTCAGTTGAATGTTAGAATAGTTGTACTGCCTATTTCGTCAGGTTGATATATAGATTAATTGAGCCTGTTTTCCACTTCTGATTACCTAGCATAGTAACTAACATGTAGCAGGTATTCACTAAATATCAGAGAATGGATGTCTGTAAAGTACTTGGCATAGTGTCCACTTCGTAATAAATTTCTTAAAAAAAAAAAGTCCAAGGCGGCGGTCGCCAACCTTTTGGACCTCACGGACTACCAGTGGTCCGCGGACCCCCGGTTGGCGATCGCTGCTCCAAAGGTTTCCTTAAACCAGTGGTCACCAACCTTTTGGACCTCACGGACCACCGGTTGGCAACCACTAGTCTAAGGGACTCCATTTTGGGACATGTAATTCTTCCCTATTTCTTATTCAGAATATATATTTAGAATATATACTTAGAAGAGGGGTCAGCAGACTACTGCTCGCCTTGGCCTGTCTTCTAGCCCTTGAGCTAAGAATGATTTTTACACTTAAAAAGGGTTCTATGAAAAAAAGAAGAAAATCAGATAGACCATACCATTTGTGGTCACAAAGCCTATTTCCTGTCTGCACTTTACAGAAAAAGCGTGCCAATGCTTGGCATAGAGTTTTCTAAGCATTGTAAAACATCAAATTTATGATTAAAATAAGGCCATTTGATTAATTGGTGAGGGGAGAGGACAAATATGTTATTCTTTTCTTATCCCCTAGACAAAATCAGTATGTCAATTAGCAGTGGCACAATGGAGAGATGGTGAATATTGAATTGTTTTTAAGATAGATGTGCTTTGCCACTGAGTTTCCAAAAACTAAATGTTCTAAATGTTTCAAATTAAAGTTTTGGCATAGATGATACTGAAACTGAATGTTAGGAATGCAGGGGAGAGAATAAGTGTTTATAGGAAAACTAAGGGAAGGTAAATAAATGGATTTTGTTTGTTATTAATTTTCATATTTTGTGGAATGTTCTAGACTTTAAGAAGCTTCATGAGGCCCATTTTAAGGAAATGGAGTCCATTGATCAATATATTAAGAGAAAAAAGAAAAATTTTGAACAACACAATTCACTTAATGAACTGAAGGTAATTATGTTCTTAATGGGACTAAAATACTTGGTTTTAATCTTGGTACCGTATATACAGCATGGTTAATATAACCAGCTTTCGATGGATTCATGGAATGGATTTGAGTTTAATGCATCTTTATTATCTTAAATTGCTTTCCCCTACTATGAGAATTTTCAAAACCCTTCAGATAAACAGTGAGTCCTCACTATACAGAATGAATTCCAAAGTGGAAATAAGTTATTCTGTTTTCCACATTCAGACATTGTGCCTAACACCTTTGTTGAGGATGGACTGCTATAATTATAGCCGAAGCCATCTTCCTTCCCTGTCTCTTACCTAAAGGAGAAAGGGTGACTAGCAGTGGCTAACTTAAAGGCTCTCAGTGATTACTGAGCCCCCCACTGGGCCTTCAGTCCAGGTCCTACTGGACCCAGGGCCCCTTCAAGTAAGAAAAGGTGATCAAGTCAAGCTCCACGGTTGAGTTACTGGAGTGGGGAGCTGATAACGTCCTCAGAAGTTGATGCTATTATCTTACGTGGTATCTGGTGTCTAAAGGAGGCTAGGGAAACATTTATTTTAGAAATTTTTTTTTAAATATATTTTATTGATTTTTTACAGAGAGGAAGGGAGAGAGACAGAGAGCCAGAAACATCGATGAGAGAGAAACATCGACCAGCCGCCTCCCGCACATCTCCCACTGGGGATGTGCCCGCAACCCAGGCACATGCCCCCGACCGGAATCGAACCCGGGACCCCTCAGTCCGCAGGCCGACGCTCCATCCACTGAGCCAAACCGGTTTCGGCTATTTTAGAATTTTTAATAATACTTAACCACCTGCATTATTTCTCCAAAAGTATTTGAGGCAGTTTGTGGTATTACAACACAAAACAGTGTAAAGTCGATTTAAAAAGGGCAGAAGCCCTAGCCAGTTTGGCTCAGTGGATAGAGCATCGGCCTATGGACTGAAGAGTCCTGGGTTCCATTCTGGTCAAGGGCACGTGCCCGGGTTTTGGGCTCGGGTTGCAGGCTCGATCCCCAGTACGGGGTGTGTAGGAGGCACCAATCAATGATTCTCTCTCATCATTGATGTTTCTATCTCTCCCATTCCCTTTCTGAAATCAATAAAAATATATATTAAATAAATAAATAGGGCAGAAAATGAACACTGTTAGCAGGTACATTGTCTATCATATCAGTCACTTGGTTGAGTTTTTAGTTTTCTGCCAACATGGAAATGCACTGGGTGATAAATTCTAAATAGTAAAACACACACGCACACGCACACACATACACATACAGACACACAAACACACAAATCCCATAAGCTTCTTTTTTTAAAAAAATGTATTTTATTGATTTTTTACAAAGAGGAAGGGAGAGGGATAGAGAGTTAGAAACATCGATGAGAGAGAACCACCGATCAGCTGCCTCCTGCACACCCCCTACTGGGAATGTGCCCACAACCAAGGTACAGGCCCTTGACCGGAATCGAACCTGGGACCCTTCAGTCCGCAGGCCGATGCTCTGTCCACTGAGCCAAACCAGCCAGGGCGAGGTCAAGCTTTAATAATGTATTTTCCTTTCTCAGAAGCGTTCCATAACTAAGGAAGTGGTGGCAACTCCAGTGGGTCTCCAAAGAAGATTTTCTATGGCTTGTACTCCCTCAAGCCAGCAGCGCTCACAAGGCCGGGCCCAGGGTGCTGCAGATCTGAGCACCTTGTATATGAAGGGGTCGGTCAAGCGTTCCACTCTCTCAGCAACTAAAATGAATGTCAGGTAAAGAACTCCAAAATGTGACAGAGGACAAGGTCTCAAAACTTTATAGCTTCTAATACATTTCAGGTGGACTACATCAAATGTTTTCACGTTGATAAAAAAAGAACGAACCCTGGCCAGTTGGTTCAGTTCGTTGGAGTGTTGTCCCCTACTACACTAAAAAAGGTTGCGTGTTCAATTCCCAGTCAGGGCACATACCGGAGGCAACAGATCGATGTTTCTCTCTCTCTCTCTTCTCTCTCTCTCTCTCTCTCCCCCCCTCCCTCCCTCCCTCCT
>NW_005354718.1:2347248-2369056 GCF_000412655.1 Myotis brandtii
AGGTGAAGAATAAAAAAAAAAAATGAGAAAGGATCAGAACAGAGAGAAAGATCAGCAAATGGCTTTTTTATAAGTCCTAATATTTTTCTTTAAATTTGTATTTCGTTTTCTTGTTTAGGCAACTTACCTAAGCTCACATTTGATTTACTAGTATAAGTAAAGACAGAAAATAAGATATATATGAATATTTTTCATTTTAATCTACACTTGCAAATATGTGTAAAGAGAAATTTTTTTATTGACTTGAACACACAGTTGCAGCTAAATTCCTATAGAAAAATCTCTCAATGCAGTGAATTAAAAAATGGACTTGTCCTAAAGTAGAAATACTCTAACCCATTGGGCATTGCAGTAGGATAGCTATCTCATGCCCACTGATCCCTGTTTTGTTTGCTTGTACGTTTCCTGACATCAGGGCGCCCCTCAACTACTACTGTCCCTACAGATGAAGATTTTCATGCTTTTTTTTTTTTTTTTTTCCATTCCAGAGAGGAAGGGAGAGGGGGAGAGAGAGAGAGAAACAGCAATGATGATAAAGAATCATTGATCAGCTGCCTCCAAGGGATTAAGCCCACAACCCCAGCATGTGCCCTTGACTGGAATCAAACCCGGGACCCTTCATTCTGCAGGCTGACATTCTATCCTCTGAACCAAACCAGCTAGGGCATTATCCTTTCTTTTAGTACCAAAATTTTATTCTCTCCTTTTTAAAGAGCATCTGCAGCATCTAATAGAGTTGGTGCATGGTAACATGTCCCCAACATGTGCAATTATCTGACATTGTTTTTATCCTCACCTATAGATATGTTTATGGATTTTTTTTTTTTTAGAGAGAGAGAAAGGAAGGGGGAAAGAGAACATACATGTGAGAGAGAAGCATTGATCGGTTGCCTCCCGTACTCGCCCCGACCAAGGATGGAACACACAATCCGGGCATGTGCCCTGACTGCAAAGTGAACCTGCAATCGAACCTACAGGACGATGCTCCAACCAATTGAGCCACTGGCCAGAACTGATATAGTTTTTAAATCTTAAAAATGCCCTTCGGTTTAGATGAGTTAGCTTGGAATATGAGGTACCTATACTTGGCAGTTCTGATTGTATTTAATGCTATTTAAGAACACCATGGTCAGGTGCTAGCCTTTGTTTCATTGCAATCTACAGAATAGTCTGGACTTCACAGCATCTATCCTAGCACAGCCAGTTTTCCTGTTAGAGTCTTTGGGTGTTGACTCAGGATCACCATCAAATTATAAGTCCAGAAGTCCGCTGTTAACACCCCATCACCAACCCTATATGTATTAATATCTGTCATTAGTAGATATTCATTGAATGTAAGACACTGAGGATTCACCATTATTTTATGAACCAGTAAGAAAAGTCATTGCCAACTATGACATATTATCATTGTAAAACACATCCCAATTTCAGTTATGTTAAAATGTAGGAAAACTATGCATCAGAGAATCAATGAAATACATTGTGGCAGTTTGCTATGAGTAGAAGATGGGTTTATGTACCACTCAAATGAATATTATTTTAGGAAGATGTAAGGTCTGTTCCCATTTGGCAGAGCAATCTCCTATTCCCTCTAACTTGCCATCATCGGGAAGAGGAGAAATAAGGGAAGCTTCTTCGAGTACCTGCTAATCTGTAACTTGAGGCCTGCAAGCATCTCCTTGGAGCTCTGGCTTATGCTGTCATTGGCCAATGCTGGGTGAAAAGAGAATACAAGCCATCCTATATAATAAAAGCGTAGTATGCAAATTGTCCCCTCCACCGGGAGTTCTTCTGCGATTTCGACCAGGGGACAGGGCCGGCTGGGGGAAGGGAGAGAGGCCTTGGCTGGTGGTAGGTGACTGGGGGAAGGGAGGGAGGCCTTGGCCGGCCGCTGCCAGCCACTAGGGACCCTACCAGTGCACAAATTTCATGCACTGGGCCTCTAGTGTTTTATAAATAACAAAAGTTGATAAATGATTTGCTTTAGCATTAAGTGTTTTAAGAGCATCTCTATTGTGCAAAGGAGGTTCATTTGTGTAACAGTATTTACACAAATGAACGGCTGCCTCCTGGGGATCAAGTTGGTGCATGGGGGCCCTTTACCTGCTTGGTGATGGACAAGTGGCTTTGTTTATAAGCTTGACACAGTTACTCTTAACATTACTCATGTCTTGTATCCACTGTCCTATTTAGGTTTTCAGCTGCTACTAAAGATAATGAATACAAGCGTTCACTGACCAAGACTCCAGCCAGAAAGTCTCCACATGTGTCCATATCTGGGAATACCCCAAAAGGCCAGGCTGTGCTTGGGACAAACAAGTTAAAGGCCACAAAGAGGGATTCTGCTACAGGTAAAAAATGAATTGGTTCATCTTTAAGCCATGTAACTTTCTGAAATTAAGTTTATCTGTTTCCTTAAGCCTCTCCATATCTGTAAAATCAAAAGCAAACATTTCCCCATAGCATATTTTTCATTGTATATGAGTGAGGGACATGCTAGAATCACTAACAAAAAACTAGTGTCTGCCTGAGGACTCCATCCCGTCCAAGAGGAGTCCTAAGATGGTGACCCTCCTGAAGGGCATTCAGCCCCTTCTCAGACCCAGGGATGGGGAGGACCATGACAGCCTCCAGTGGCCTGCAGGAGTCTGAAACAAACAGGATCCCAGAGTTCATGGAGTCGTGCCACACTATTGACTAGTGGACTGGGTGAGGCAGAATAAGCCATATAGATACCCTTGTTATTAATAACAAACAAAGCCATGAATCTTTTCCATTTATGTGATTTAGGTTCCTTGCAGGCTTTATGTCTGTATTAATGAAAATATTACTATTAGTAATATATCATTTTTAAGAAGGGTAAATAATATCAGGGAAATTCTTTAAACAGGATTCTAAACTCCCAGCTGATCCTAGGAAATCTCGTAATGTTTAGACTATTTGGGGAGAAGCTAACAGGGGAAACAGATCTCAGTGGTTAACTTTCTTCAGTTATTCTTTTCTCCTCCTTTTAACCTTACATTTGTCTTGGACTTTTCATATACATTATATTTTTAAGATTGAGAAGTGATACTTTAATAAAAAACTATAACGTGTCTTTTTTTTTTTTTTTCTCTAATCAAGCCCTTGGGTTTTGTGTTGGCTTTTTTAGTTATTACCCCATTCAAGTTTTCAGCTGAAGCAGCACAGACTCCAGTCTCCAACAAGAAACCAGTGTTTGATCTCAAAGCAAGTTTGTCTCGTCCCCTCAACTATGAGCCACACAAAGGTATGTGGGATGTTTTGCGGTACAAGACACGCAAAGACCTAAGATCAACTCATTTCCCACTGAGGCTGTGACTCAGATGGAAACCTTACTTGACCGCCTAGAATTCCTGCCCCCGTTCCTCATGATTAAAAAGAATGTCCAGTAAGCAAATATTAAATAACTGATTCACTTACATTTTTGTTAATCAAAGACATAATTTCTAATCAATGTTACTACAAAGAATTAAAATTTCAGCCAAAATCAAGAAACTTAGAAGTGAGCCTGTGGGTTAATGAATGTTTTCTTCACAGCTATCAAAGGATCCCAGGCTGCTGGGAACCACCGGTCCAACAACTGGGATGTTCATTGGCCAGATGTCATTGAGCATATATTAAAGTATTCTTACATCTATAAAAAATATCAATACTTAATGTGATCTATCTTTTGTGCTTTTGGAATTACTTTTTTAAAAAGCTTCCTACAATAATCATGTTTATGTAATAATGTTTATCTTTAAATTACGAATGTCAATGAAACATATAATGAAACCATAAATCTTATTTAGTTGTGGTAAAAATACATCTACTTCTCTCACTCACCCATTTTTTCCCCCTAAGTTTTCCCATCTGTGGCAATGGCACCTCTTTCTGCTGAGTTATCTACTGAGTCGTCAGGGCAGAAACCTAGGAGTCCTCTTTGGCTCCTCACTTTTTCTTAGACATCATCTCCAGCCCATCAGCTAGTCCTTTCACCTTTACCTTTGAAAAAGATCTTTAATCAGAGCACTTTCACCCCTCCATTGTGGCTCCCTTTGGTCCAGGTCATCATCATCATTTACCTGGGCTTCTAGAATAGCCTCTTTGCCCCACTACAACCTAAAAAACCGAGCACATCCTGCCCTGCTCAGAATCTCCTGAGGTTTCCCATCTCTTTCCCAACTTCAGTCACCGCCTCCTTCCTTCCCTGACTTTGGGACAAACACATCGGTGTTTCAGTTCCTCAGACACACCCAGCTCATTCCCACCTCCAGGTCTTTGCATTGTATCCCTCTGCTCCACCTGGAATATTGTTGCCACAAACCTTTGCACAGCTTGCTCCCTCATTTTACTGGGACATCCACTCAGCTATCACCTATTCCAGCCTTTCCTCCACTTCCTGCCTCCCAGTCTTTACTCCTTAGCCTGGTCCACATTTCTTCATAGCATGAGTCACCACCTGATGTTATGTTCCTTTACTGTCATCTACTTCTACCACTGGCATGTAAGCCCAAGAAAGCAAGGATTTTGACTACTTGGTTCACTGCTTATGTCCCCAGCTCCTACAACAGTCCCTGGCACATACAAGGTGCACTCTAAAGTGTTTGCTGTGGGAATGACTATGACACCAACTTTAGCTGACGGTAGAAAACCTGGATTAAAGCTTCATCTGTGCTTATTATTTTTATAGCCTAGACAAGTCAGTTAGTTCCTTTATGGAAGGGAAAATAAGTACTACTTCAATAGTTATTGATTAAATGATAATGATGGGTGTGAACATCATTTTTATGAAATGGGAAACATGCAAATGATAATCACTGGTACTCAGACATAGGTCATAAGCTATAAAAATAAAGCAATACCTAAACATCTGGAATTTGTTCTAAAGCCAACAAAAGATTCCCACTTGTTCTATTCCAAATACAATTTACGAGGAAACGGTAATAAACTGTACATGTGAAGTACCACTTTTTAAAAATACCACTTTAATATCTATAATAATAAAAGCATTATATGCTAATTAGACCGGATTTCCTTCTGGACCATGAAGCCAGGGCTGCAAGGGAAGTCTGGGTCCTGGGTGCCAGATGGAAGCTGGTGCCGACAGCCGGGGGAAGGAAGGCCTACTCTTGCATGAATTTCGTGCATTAGGCCTCTAGTTTATATATATATAAGGCTAATATGCTAATTGTCCAACCATCCAGGTAATGACGTCATGTAGCAACGCCTGGCTTCCTCTCCCTAGCGACAACTAGCCTCCTTGGATTTTCATCAGCCCAGGAACCTGATTTGCTTTATAGCCAGGTGCAAATATTTCATACTTTTTTTTTTTTTTTTCATGGTCGCAGGGCCCACATTTCTCATTTTATTGCATTTTTTTCCACAATCACTGAGTCATGCTGGGCTGTGCCCAGGGCTCCAGAGGCAGGACCTGAAAGGTGAAGCTGCACAGCAAGCCATTCCCGTGGAGGGGCTGCCCCAGGGACCCCGAGAGGGTGACCCCCTGGCCATGGTTGGGAGAACCCATCGAGGACTGAACCCCACCCAGCACCCACGTAGGTGGCCCTCAGGTCTCCACACCGCCTCCCGGATGCTGCCCCCACACAGGGATATTTCACACTTTAACCAAATGTCCATGAAGCATTTTCCTGTGCCTCATCTCATTTGATCCTCACAGAAATCCTGGAGTAGGTAGATAGGAGACTCAGTGGAATCCTATTTTCTACCGAAAAAGATTTAGAAAGCTTAGAAACTTGACTGAAAAGAAGAAATGGTGGACCCTGAAAATGACTTCAGGTTTTCTCACTGTGCAGAATATAGTCAAACACTGCTGCAGTTAAATATTTTACCCTTTGTTCTCCCTGCGTGATGTACAATAATAATCTGCTTCGTGTTGATATTTACTGCTGTGTTGCTGACAATTACCTGAAAGAGAAGTTGGGGAGCTTCACTGGGTTGGAAAAAGTTTAGCTAAATCAGAAAGCTGGTCTAATTAAGCAAGTTTATTCTATATCTATAAAAGGCTAAGTTGACTCCTGCATGGGAGATACATATAAAGCTCTTGCTGGTGCCAGTCTCACGCGTGTGTTTCGATCTGTCATTGTCGATCGTGAATTTGGTTGACACTTCTATTAAAGAGAAACGGCAAATAGTGATATTAAAATATTTCTTCTGCCGAAACCGGTTTGGCTCAGTGGATAGAGCATCGGCCTGCGGACTGAAGGGTCCCGGGTTCGATTCCGGTCAAGGGCATGTGCCTGGGTTGCGGGCACATCCCCAGTGGGAGATGTGCAGGAGGCAGCTGATCGATGTTTCTCTCTCATCGATGTTTCTAACTCTATCTCTCTCCCTTCCTCTCTGTAAAAAATCAATAAAATATATTTTTTTAAAAAATATTTCTTCTAATTAATTTCCTTTCAATGTGCATGATCGTGCACTGGCCCACTAGGTAAACATAATATCTATGCAACCTTGAAATAAACTGCTTGGTTGTAATGGTTCCTTTTTTTTTTTTTTTTAAATATATTTTATTGATTTTTTACAGAGAGGAAGGGAGAGAGATAGAGAGTCAGAAACATCGATCAGCTGCCTCCTGCACATCTCCCACTGGGGATGTGTCCGCAACCCACGTACATGCCCTTGACCGGAATCGAACCCGGGACCCCTCAGTCCGCAGGCCGATGCTCTATCCACTGAGCCAAACCGGTTTCGGCTGTAATGGTTCCTTTTAATGTGCTATGTAATGGGAGTTGTTTTTTGTTTTTAGTGTTAAGGTTTTCTTTTTTTTATTATTATTAATATATTTTTATTGATTTCAGAGAAGAAGGGAGAAAAAGAGAAAAATATCACTGATGAGAGGGAAACATTAAGGTTTTCTCTTTGGCTTTCCAAGGATTAACAAATAGAACACATGCCCAGCCAGTTGCCTACAAAGGATTGACAATCAGTAAAAAAGCCAGAATTAAGTAAAATATCTTTCCCGGCCAGTGTGGCCCAGTGGTTCAGTGTTACTCTATGAACCAGGAGATCACAGTTTGAGTCCAGGTCAGGGCACATGCCCGGGTTGCGAACTCTATCCCCAGTAGGGGGCATGCAGGAAGCAGCTGATCAATGATTCTCATCATTTATGTTTCTCTCTCTCCCTTCCTCTCTGAAATAAATAAAAAACATTTTTTTAAAAATAGAACACGTTATTTAGAGAAAAATTGAAATGTATATCTGTGGAATATGAAATTGAAATTAATAAAAGACTTACACTGGCAAATATCTATTAAAACAAAGTAAAAATGTTGATAGCAAGCAAATAGCCACAGATGAATAAACCTAAGACTATAAATACAAAAGTCTTCATTAATTAATCTTTGTCTCTGTCCTAAACTAGGAAAACTGAAACCATGGGGACAATCTAAAGAAAATAAGTGTCTGAATGAGCATGTAAGCAGGGTTAGCTTCCACAAGAAAACGTACAAACAACCTCGTCTTCAGACCAGGTGAGCACATCATTATCCAGTTCTATAAGTCTTTTCATTTTGAAAGACTGTATATAAAAGCAGAACCTCTGAGGGATAGAGAGTCTCAGTAAGTGGTGTCTAAGAGGCTAGAAGTGGAATCACATATAGAACTTTCTAAAAGTTCTAATTGTGGATTCTAATTCAGTAGGTTTGAGGTGGGGCCCAAGCATCTGCATTATTTCCAAAGCTCTACAGTAGTGATGGCGAACCTATGACACGTGTGTCAGAGGTGACACGCGAACTCATTTTTTTGGTTGATTTTTCTTTGTTAAATGGCATTTAAATATATAAAATAAATATCAAAAATATACATCTTTGTTTTACTATGGTTGCAAATATCAAAAAATTTCTCTATGTGACACGGCACCAGAGTTAAGTTAGGGTTTTTCAAAATGCTGACACGCCGAGCTCAAAAGGTTCGCCATCACTGCTCTACAGGACATTCACAAGAGGACTCCAATTCAGAGCACTGCTTTTACATGATCTGTCTGCCCAAACTGTGCACCTGATATCCCTCCAGATACCAGTGCCCAGGGCACCTAGTTATGCAGATAGATGTAAATTTGTTACTTTCAGGGAAACCAGGCAAACTAGGCTTCAAGGCCCTACACGGGGAAAACCCAGGATGGTCCTTAGAGGCTTTCATCTGTATGAAAACCAGGTTAAAGGCAGAGCTTGCCCTGGGCCGCAGCTGGTCCTGGTTGAGTCGACTCCCTGCATGAAACCCTCCTGATAGTTACCTGTCATTTGACTTGCCTACATCCACCTGCCACCAAAACCTTTAATGACTATAACATGATCCTGGGATTTCTCTCCCCTCCCCCTCCCCCCCCATCCCTTTCATATAAACATAGTGGTTTAAGTCAGTGGTTCCTAGTTCCATGTTTTCACTAGACTGTGTAATTTTGAGCTTGACCTTTGACTTCCAGAAATAGACATTTATCAATTAAAACTACAGGGGTTGGGTTCAGGTACCAGGGTACCTTCTGGTTGCAGTTCTGTGCTTGACTTTAGGATTTATAGACCTTTAACACAGCAGTGATTTTCATCACAGACCACCAGGTCAGACTGCAGCACGCCTAGAACTGTGTTTTACACAAGCGTGCTAGGCATCTTTTACGTTTGGACATTGTCTAACAAGTGCTTCCAAGTGGTCTGTTGTGGAGCTTCACTAGAGCCTAATGTGTACCTGTCCCTCTTAGGGAGGAGCAACGGAAGAAACATGAGCAACAACGAAAGGAGAAGAAAGCAGAGGTGTTGGGAACTCGAAGGGGCCTTATTATGGCTGCAGATTAATAGTTTAACATTCTGTAAATATTCCTTTATTCTGAACCTTTTTTGTAAATATTCTTATACTGTCCTTCCTACTTTAGTCAAAAGAACTTTTTCTGCTCTCAACTTTGTTCCTAAGTCCCTGTACAACTCAGTATTTTAATGAGATCTATCCTATACTTTTTTTTCCCATCCTATAGATTCTTGACCTAGATTTTTAATGTCAATTCCCCCCTCCTGGCTCTAATATTAACAGAATGCAGTCCTCTTCTAGGCAAGAGCATTTACCTAAAGGTAGCTTATTATAACACAAGCTTTAGTAGAAATTGAACAGTAATGACTAATGGATAGGGTAAGCTGGGAGAAGTCCCCTTTTTATCCTCCAAAGAATCTAGTCATCTTAATAAAACAAGGGGCCATATGGATTGGTTATGGCATCAAAATTTTACCCACGTGGTTTTTTTCAAGCTTACACACCTTTTGTTCAACTCACTTCTTGTAATTGTCATCTCACTCTATACTTTTTTTTATCTTTAATTTCTTTACTGGTTAAGGAATTACAAATGTATATATTCTTAAAAACAAAAACTATAGCTCATTCTAGCCTTGCTTATTTAACAATATACAAGGCCATGTTGAAATTTCAGGATTGTTGCTTTAAGGATTACTGTGCTGTCAAACTTAAATTTTATTCAACTTATGGAAAAACTAGAGTTTCTTAGCATCATATCCATGTTTGTTGCACCTAAGTGGAACTTCTGAGTTTTGTACTGCTTCAGATTTTCATAAATAAAGTGTTTTCTCTCAGGGGTAGATTCATTCTTTGTAAATGTAATTGGCTTCCAAGATTTAGTTGACCAACTAAGATGTACTCCTCATGCATCCTCTCCTGACCACCCACTCCCACCCCAAGAAGAAATGCCCATGTCCTTCTTTTGTATTTTCACATATACGAACCCATCAAACAGGACATATTCCTGGGAACTTAATAAACTTAGATTTTGCTATCAAGAGGCAGATATCAGATCAATCAAGAAACCTTGTGGTAACTGTCAAATTCACTGCTGCTGAGAAAGTAAAATTATAACACCACCTTGAAAAACAGTTTAGCAATTTCTTTAAAAATTTAAATGTATGTCTACCATATAACCCAGCAATTCTACACCCAGGTATTTCACCAAGAAAAATGAAAACACATGTCTACACAAATTTATAGCAATATTATTCAAAGTAACCAAAAAGTGCAGCTGTCCATCAATGGATGAATGGGTTTTAAAAGATTCTTATGCACTAAAAAGGAATGAAATACTTTTTTAAAAAATATATATTTTTATTGATTTCAGAGAGGAAAGGAGAGGGAAGGAAACATCAATGAGAAAGAATCATTGATCGGCTGCCTCCTGCATGCCCCCTACTGGGGATCGAGCCCACAACCCGGGGAATGTGCTCTTGACTGGAATCGAACCCGGGACCCTTCAGTCTGCAGGCCGATGCTCTATCCACTGAGAAAAACCAGCTAGGGTGGAATGAAGTACTTTTAACATGCTACAACATGGATGAACCTCAAAGACATTATGCTAAGTGAAAAGAAGCCAGACACAAAAGATCATACATGATGTGATTCTATTTAAGTGAAATATCCAAAGAAGATAAACCTATTGAGAAAATAGATTAGATTAGTAGTGACCAGGGGCTGGAGAGTGACTGCAAAGGTGCACTGAGGTTTCTTTTTCGACTGATGGAAATTTTCTAAAGTTAGCTTGTTGTAAAGACTGCACAATTCTCTAAAATACTAATAATCATTGATTTGTACATTTAAAACAGGCAAACTTTGTGGCCCCGGCCAGATAGCTCAGTTGGTTACAGCGTCTTCCTCATATGCCAAGGTTGTAGGGTCTATCTCCAGTCAGAGCACATACAAGAGTTAACCAATGAATGCATAAATAAGTAGAACAACAGATTGATGTTTTTTTCCTCTCTCTCAAAATCAATAAGAAAAAAATTTGAGTATTTAAGTATAAAGAAAAGAATTAAAAAGTATATAAACAGACTGCTCTAGCTGGTTTGGCTCAGTGATTAGAACCTTGGCCTGTAGACTGAAGGGTCCCAGGTTCAATTCCAGTGAAGGGCACATGTCCGGGTTGCAGGTCAGTGCTCAGTAGGGAGTGTGCAGGAGGCAGCCAGTCAATGATTCTCATCATTGATGTTTCCATCTCTCCCTTTCTCCTCTCTGAAATCAATAAAAATATATTTTTTTAAAAAATAAACTTTGTTATATAAACTATACCTCAATAAAAGCTATTGAAAACAAAAGATAATTACATGAAAATACACAAAATAGATTGTAGGCCAAGATGATGGAACAGCTATTTGTGGGGAGCCGGCACAGCCATGGCATACTCAGCCCCAGGGTGCCTTATGTGCCATGCCAGCTCAGCCAGGTTTGGTGAGCCTGAGTGGGGGCGGTGAAGGATTGAGAAAAGACAGAGAAGAGAAGAAAGCTGGGTCTCGGTGGGGCACTGTCACTAGCTCTCCATCAGAGAGGACAGCGTCCCACTGAGACCCAGCTTTCGTCTCTTGTCTATCTTTTCTCAATCCTTCACCACCCTACTCAGGCTCACCGAACCTGGCTGAGCTGGCACGGCACATAAGGCACCCTGGGGCTGAGTATGCCATGGCCATGCCGCTAGCCACAGCTATTAGCCTTTTCATATGTTGAAACCCCAATTTCCAACATTATGGTGCTTGGAGGTGGGACCTTTTGGAGGCAATTAGGTCTTGAGGATTGAGGCCTTGTGTTGGGATTAGTGTCTTTGTAAAGAAGGGAAAGAGACCATGTGAGGATACAGCCAAGAAGGCAGCTGTCTATAAGCCAAGAAGTGGACACTCACCTGATACCAGATATGCAAGTACTTTGATCTTGGACTTCGCAGCCCTCAGAACTGTGAGAAGTAAATGTATGTTGTTTAAGCCACCTGGTCTATAGTAATTTGTTATAGCAGCCTGAACAGACTAAGCAGGTCTAGGTATGTCTTTTCTCAGGGACTTCAATAGCACCTTTATCTTAATATTCTTCAGCAGTCTTCCTCAAAGATGGATTAGAAAACAGAAGAAACCTATAAGGAACAGAGTGGTAGTAGGCTATCAACAGTCATCTCAAAGACTCCTTGCTTTGGAAACCATGCAGGAATTGTCTCTATCAGAAATCGTTCTAACCAAAAACAGTTATTTATATAGTATCTCTGCATCAATATAGTAACTGCATTCTCTGAGTTAAGGTACAGTTTAGAACTTGGTTTCCCTCTATATGGTACCTCTTAGGAGCAGCATTTAGCTTTCTCTTAGGGAATATATACCATCCACTGATTGGATGCCATTAAAGAAATACTTTATTTTGTCTCTGTATCAGCATGGTGGATACTACACTACTACATGATCTCTATTTAAAAAGTCTTGGGTTAAGCACTGGAGAATTTTCATAGGCAAATTCTTCTGTGTGGGCTGGATCAGCAAAAACTCCAATAAAATCTATTTCCAGGAAGAATGGACCATCCACTTTATCAGCCAGGGTGAATCCAATAGAGGAGATCTAAATTTAAAATAGAGAAATTTATCAAAATCACATACTGATGTTCCTGGAGTTTTAAAATTCCATGAGGTGATTACTATAGCTGAGTCTTTATATTACACTATCAGCCCTTAGCAAGTATACCATAGTTTTCATATGCTGTAGCAAATTATAAGAGGAAATACAGGGCTACTTTTCTTTCCACACTCTACTTCCTTTCCTCTTCCTTTAATGTAGTGCCACTTAAGCAAGTGAGGACAACATGGGTGTCTAATGGAGGCTCTTGAAGCTCTCCTGAACTCAATACTGTTCTCTTATTTTAAAGCTAAAATAAAATGTAGGCATGCTCAAGAGAAGACCATGATGAAATTCTCCAGGATAGGGATTGGGCTCAAAGGATAGGTAGATCTGTGTAAACATCTGTCTGGGTATTACAGGGGGGGCCTTGAGTAGGAATTTCCATCTTTATTTGCCAGCCTTCCAAAATGGACTGAATTCATCCTCACCGGAGTTCTGATTCACTAAAGAGAATATAGTTCTGAATGAAAGGAAAATGTTACCTTGTCAAGTAGAAGCTGGAACTGGGCATCCCGGATTCTTCCTTGATTAGAGAAGAAAAATTTGGAGAAAGGAATCTGAAAAAAGAAAACCATTTACTTCATAGCTGAAATGTAAGTAACTGAAGCATTTGTATGTAATTGTAATGATAAAAGAATAATAGTTTAAACTTAATTATAAAATTACTTCATAGATGCAGTTATGACAAGTGGCTAGTCATCTGGATCACAGATATATAACTAAGAAAATGATTAAATAACCCAATAGAAAATGGGGGTGAAGAGAAACAGGCACACTTGTAAACTGTTAGGAGTGAAAATTATTAAAACTCTTAGAGGGCAGCTGGCGATTGTGGTAGGCAGGATTCTAAGATGGCCCCCAAGACTTCCAACTTCTAGTGTACACACACCTTCTTTGAGGTATTCGAACACTAATCTCAATATTGCTATGAAGGAACTTTACAGAAATAAGGTCCTAAATCAGTTGACTTTTTTTATAGCTTCTTCTCTGTAGGCCTGACTAAATCACTTGAACCCATAAAAGGGACTGACTGGTAAAAGATTAGAAGCATGAAGGGATTCAATGGGGTGGGGGGATTCTTCACTGCTGGCTTTGAAGATGGAGGCAGCTACATGGCAAGGAGTGCGGGCAGCTTCTAGGAGCGGAGAGTGGCCCCTCACTGACAGCCAGTAAAGGAAGGACAGCAGCCCTGCAGTCACAGGAACTGAATTAGCTAACAACCAGAAGGAGCTTGGAAAATTCTTGCCCAGAGCCTCTAGAAAGGAATACAGCCCAGCTAACACCTTGAGTACAGCCTTATAGGGCCCTGAGCATTGAACCCAGATCTACTGTCTCAACTTATGACCTACAGAACTCTGAGCTAATAAATGTGTTTTTGAAGCTGCTAAATTTATGGAAGTTTTTTTATGTAGCAACAGAAAACCAACAGCACTAAAAAAATTTTAAATGTCATAACTGACCTACCAATTTCACACTTAGGAATTTATATTTCAGATAAACTCTGATAAATACATAAAGATATAGTTTTTCCTAATAGCAAAAAAAAAAAAAAGAGAGAAGACCTTCACAATATATTAGTCAAAAAGTAAGATATAGACAAATCTACAGGTTTTTTAAAATTAATTTTTAAAACGTCTCAAAAACTGTGATAAAATATTCATTATAGCAATTGGAAACAACCCAAGTGACTATAAATACAGGACTCATTCAGTCAACTATGGGATATCCACATAACAAAATACAAAAAAAAACACACAAAAAGAATGAAAAATATTCCATGTAGTGATATGGAAGGTCTTCAGGATCTAAATATTAAAAATATAAACAGAAGATGCACAAATTATGCAATTTTTATTTTTTCAGTTTAAAAAGGGAGAAAATTAGATTCCTATTTGCTTGTATTTTTATAAACTACAAAGCGCCTGGCTGGTGTGGCTCAGTGATTGAGCATGGACTTATGAACCAGGAGGTCACGGTTCAATTCCGGTCAGGGCACATGCTGGAGTTGTGGGCTCGATCTCTCCCTTCCTTTCTAAAATCAATAAAAAAATATTTTTTTAAAAAAGTTACTGCCCTGACCAGTTTGGCTCAGTGGATAGAACGTCGGTCTGTAGACTCAAGGGTCCCAGGTTCGATTCCGGTCAAGGGCATGTACCTTGGTTGCGGGCACATCCCCAGTAGGGAGTGTGCAGGAGGCAGCTGATCGATGTTTCTCTCTCATCGATGTTTCTAACTCTCTATCCCTCTCCCTTCCTCTCTGTAAAAAAATCAATAAAATATATATTTTTTTAAAAAGTTACTGGATTAGCCCTGGCTGGTTGCTCAGTGGGTAGAGCATTGGCCCTCAGATGGAAGGATCTCGGATTCAATTCCCAGTCAAGGGCACCTATCTCAGTTGCAGGTTCAATCCCCAGCCCGTCAGGGCATGTGTGGGAGGCAACCAATCAATGTATCTCATGTCAATGTTTCTCTCTCTCCCTCCCTCTCCCCCATGGCCTCCCTCCCTTCCACTCTCTCTAAAAATCAATGGAAAAAATATCATCAGGTGAGGATTAAAAAAAAAAAAGAAAGTGACTGGGTTAGAGGCTGCAACACTAGCTAGAGGGACAGGAAGGCCTCTGTGAGGCAATTTTCAAGCTGAGAGGTGAATGATAGGAAAGAAGCCGGGGAAGATACGAGGGGAAGAGCGTATCAGGAGATACACCACAAAGTACAAAGGGTCCCAGATAGAAATGAGCTTGTTGAGTTTGACACACAGAAAAGGGACCAGTGTGGAGGAGTGGAGGTAGGAGGGGAGACTGAAAATGAAGACAGGGGTCTGATATCAGAGGCCCAGGGGGCCGTGTTAAGGAGTCTGGACTTTATTCTCATTGTAAGGGAAAAACTTTTGGAGGGTTTTAAGCATGTGAAAGATGTGATCTGAGCTATGCTTTAGAAAGCTCATTACTCTGGCTGCTGTGTGGAGAGAGGATTGTAAGGGGGCAAGAGGACAAAGGGAGACCAATAAAGAAGCTGCTGCAAAGCGATCCCAAAGCCGGGACGACGATGACAGTGGAAGAGATGGCTAGAAACGGCGGGCTCTGGGTGTATTCTGGAAGGAGATATGACAGGATTTACTAATAGACTGGATGGGGGTGAGGGAAAAAGGAATCCAGGATAAGCATTAGTTTTAAGTATGAACAAAATGGATACTTTCTTTTGAGTTTATGGATTTAAAACCTTCATGATTTAGAAGACAGGAATGGACACTTGATTTAGTCCTCCCTGAATTTCCACTTATTTTCCTCCCGGTTAACATTGTTTACCTTCTCAAAGCTTCTCATTTACAAAGTAAGACTGCCTTATACTACCAAGAAATAAAAATTTTGATGATTGTAAAGGATGAAGTATTTATTCCTCTTAAGGGAGCCTTTCTACTAAGCTAGGGACACTATATTAGTAGAGCTGCCCTGAAGAGGTGATAGAGCAGAAACTTAAAAAGAAACATCTGTTAAAAAAAAGAAAAAAAGAAAAAGAAACATCTGCCCCGCCTGTGTGGCTCAGTGGCTGAGTATTGACCCATGAACCAGGAGGTCACTATTCCATTCCCAGTCAGGGCCCATCGATCCCCAGTAGAGGGCATGCAGGAGGCAGCTGGTCGAGTCTCTCTCATCATTGATGTTTCTATCTCTCCCTCTCTCTTCAATCAATAAAAACATATAAAAATATTTTTTTAAAAGAAACGTCTACTTAGGCATAAACCAGAGATGTACCCATGACTTAGCATGTACCTGGCCATATCCTTATCAAAAATATTTCCTGGTTAGTAGGCTAACATATATATTAATCAAAGAAAAAGTCAATTGCGTAAATCTTGCTCCTTGGTCCTCTCCCTTCTTCCCCTTCCCACACCTTCCAAGAGGGACTAATAAGAAAAACTACAATGTAACCATGATCTCAAAAGATGTACAGTAAAGACCTGGGCTGTTACCTTGACCTCCTGCCAGTAGGGCCCACCACGGGTGAACATGAAGTAACTGTACATCTGATTATTCTTCTGAATTATATCTGTGTCCTCCCTGATATTCACCATCCAAGGCCGACCATCTCCACGGACACGGAGATACAGGGTATTGAACTGAGACCAATCATAAGACTTCTTTCTCTCAAAAGCACCCTAAGGTACAGAAAGGAAAGTTAATTTCACCTCATTTTCCATTATTAGCAAAATGTGAGTTAGCACTTTTTGTAACAACAAAGGGATCCACTAATCATTTTTCTTTTTTGGATTCAATTCCCTCACAAAGGAGTAGATAAATCTAGTGATTCCTACTTTAGTACAAAATACCGACACAGTATGTTTCTAAGGTAATGTTCAAGACAGGAATGGCCCAGGACAGTGTACATGGGGCGGGCACTCACCTGTATCACTGAATGGAAAAGAATTACTATTATGAACTTTCTTTCCCTGGTCCTATGGAGCAGACTCCCGAGTGGGCCATTTAATGACAACTGCCTTCCAATAAATTAGAAAATTATGAAAGAGCTCAAGTTTTAAAATTGATATTTTATAACAATAGCTACCATCTATTGAAAAACTTAAACACTGCTTGTATAAGTTAATCCTAACACCCCTATGAGATAGGTACTATCTTTATACTCCACTTTACGAATGAATAAACTGAGCACTCTAATAAATGATAAATCCAGTACTGTTAATAAATAACTCCAAAATCTGTTGTTGTTTTTTAAAAATGTTTTTATTGATTTCAGAGAGAAGGGAGAAATAGAAACATCAATGATGAGAGGGAATTATTGATCAGCTGCCTCCTGCATGCCCCCTACTGGGGATCGAGCCCACAACCTGGGCATGTGCCCTGACAGGGAATCAAACCAGTGACCTCTTGGTTCATGGGTTGACGCTTAACCATTAAGCCACACTGGCTGGGCCAAAATCTGTGTTCTTAACCATCTATATCAGCAGTCACCAACCTTTTGGACCTCACAGACCACCAGTGGTGCACGGACCACCGGTTGGCAACCGCTGATCTATATTGTCTCTCTTTCAAAGTGGAACTTAGTGTTAATTTCCAAAGGTGCTTATTTACAACAATCTCAGAGGCAATCTGATTTTAAGAATACTAATGTGCAGATATGAGCTATTAATTAGTAGCTATATAACTCTAGACAAGTTACTAGATCTCCCCAAGCCTCAGTTTCCTCATGTGTAAAACTGGAATGATCAGCCCTAGCCAGTTTGGCTTAGTGGAATGAGCATCGGCCTAAGGACCAGAGGCTCCAGAGTTCAATTCTGGTCAAGGGCACATACTTGGTTGCAGGCTCCTCCCCGGCCTGGGCCCTGGTCAAGGCTCGTACAGGAAACAACCAATCAATGTTTCTCTCACATTGATGTTTCTGTCTTTCCTCTCTTTCTTCCACTTTCCCTAAAAATCAATGGAAAAATATCCATTAAAAAAACAACAGCCCTGACCGGTTTGGCTTAGTGGATAGTGTTGGCCTGCGGACTGAAGGGTCCCAGGTTCGATTCCAGTCAAGGGCATGTACCTTTGTTGCAGGCACATCCCCAGTACAGGGTGTGCAGGAGGCAGCTGATCGATGTTTCTCTCTCATCGATGTTTCTAACTATCCCTCTCCCTTCCTCTCTGTAAAAAATCAATAAAATATATTTTAAAAAAAACAAACAAAACTGGAATGATCATGTTACAATATTATTGTGAGCAATAAAAGGGACAATGTATGTAAACTAATCAGCACAAGGAATGTCAGGTACACTTAATAAATATTATCATGCCCAGCAGTTGAGTGTCTACCCAGGAACCAAGAGGTTGCCAGTTTGATTCCCGGTCAGGGCACATGCCCAGGTTGTGGGCTCGATCCCCGGGGGTGAGGGGGGGGGCATGCAGGAGGCAGCCAATCAATGATGTTCTTCTCTCATGGATGTTTCTTTCTCTCTATCCCTCTTCCTTTCTCTCTAAAAAAATCAATAAAAACATATTTTTAAATGTTATGAACATTTTCTATTACTCCACAATACATATTTAGCCACAGAATTATTTTCTACTGTGGACTGATCAATTCCATTTTGTGGATTTTCAGGGCCTGAAAAAAAATCTTGGTGTGCACAAGTTGGTGTGCATAATTTGTTGCCTCTGGAAGAATACCTACCTTTCTTTTTCATCATTATCTGGAGATATGGAACCTAATACTCCTAACATTTGTCTTTCTCCTTAAAGCACAATATCCAAGCAAACATGCAGGGGATGTGGCCAAGGTCAGACATGGGAATCTGTCCAGAGCAGCCCTGAAACAATACTTGGTCAACAAATTTGCAAAAAGCCATAGGCCAGTGGAGAGATAAAAGAACTAACCTAAGTAACTGGAAAAGTGTTCTGACTAGATACTATAAGGCTAAAGACAAAATAAACTATACATAAACACTGTATTCTACTTGGTCGAGTTGTCTCACAGAGTTCTGGGTTAAAAATCCTAAAACTGCCCAGCTGGTGTGGCTCAATGGTTGAGCATCGAACAATGAACCAAGAGGTCGTAGGTTTGATTCCAGTCAGGGCACATGCCCAGTTGCGGGCTCCATCCCCAGTAGGGGGTGTGCAGGAGGCAGCCGATCAGTGATTCTATCTCATCATTGATGTTTCTATCTCTCTCTCCCTCTCCCTTCCTCTCTGAAATCAACAAAAATATAATTTTAAAAAATCCTAAAACTGCTTTACACATATATTGGGGTTAAACTAATAAGTAAATGGATGGTAAATGGTGGGAGATAGGTTTCTCACTGTTTCAGAGTGAAGTTACAGAAGCAAGAGGGGAAAGGCCAGACTGAACCACTTGGTACTGAATTAGAGAGCATTAGTATGAAATCATATTTAGATTAACATGGCCCTAGCTGGTTTGGCTCAATGGATAGAGCATCAGCCTGCACACTGAAGGGCCCGGAGTTCGATTCCAGTCAAGGGCACGTACTTTGGTTGCAGGCTCCTAGCCCTGGTCTGGGGCATACTGGAGGCAAGCAATCAATGTGTCTCTCTCATAAAGGTGTTTCTCTCCGTCTCTCCCTCTCCCTTCCACTCTCTAAAAATCAATGGGAAAAATATCCTTGGGTGAGGATTAAAAAAAAATTAACATGAATATAGAAATTATAAAATTATAGACATGTATTTGCACAAGTTGGTATGTATATACTTCCTAGCTATGTCTACTTGGATGTCCTAGATATAGCGTCATCCCAGTAACAACAAGCATACTCATTGCCCAGATCTTGGTTTCTAATAACATCCTTCATAAAAAAAAAAAGAAACCAGAGCTCTTTTGAGAAATGGCTTATTCTAGGGTTGGGACAAGGGAAATATAAGATGAGCTAGAACATCTTGTAGAGCCAAAATGTGCTAAAAAAAAACAAACAAACAAACAAACAAAAAACCCAAAGGATGGGCCCCTGGCCAGTGTGGCTCAGTTGGCTGGGCGTCATCCTGTGCACCAGAGTTGCCGGTTCGATTCCCAGTCAGGGCACATGCCCAGGTTTCAGCATCCATCCAGGAAGCCAATCGATGTTTTGTTCTCAAATGGATCTTTCTTTCCCTCTCCCTTCCTCTCTGAAAATCAATAAAAATATTTTTTTCAAAAGGATGGGGGCAGATCAAGGGACAGGAGCCAATCTGAAAGAACTCCCAGTGGCCAAAGCTAGAACAATTTCAGCAACAAAATAAATAACATATTATTGGACTATAACCCAAAGTGTGAGTCCATACTAACAAATAAATAAATGTGGTAGAAGAAACAAATCTTTCTTTCTGAAGAATCCCAAGTAATTTATGTGTATAGTACACCTTTCAGGAGATACAATTTAATCTTACAACCTTCCCATCTTGAAAGTAGGGCACATTTAGTGACTTGCTTCCAAAAAACATGGTATAGAAAGAAGAAAAAAGCTCAAGAGGCATAGCTCAGTGGTAGAGCATAGCTCAGTGGAGGAGGCAGCAGATCAATGTCGCGCTCTCACATCGATGTTTTTCTCCTTCCTCTCACTCTAAAAATCAATAAACTATTCTTCAAAAAAAAGAAAGAAAAAAAAGTAACTGAACAATGGAGTAACCCCGCAAACACTCCTTTGACCAAGAGATCAAAGTTGACACATCAGTGATGTCATGTTGCTAGCACATACCTTTCTTTTCTTTTAAAAGAAATTATATATATATATTTTTTTATTGACTTAGAGAAAGCCAAACATTGATTTTTATTGCTCCACTTATCTATGCATTCATTGGTTGACTCCTGTTATATGACCAGGGACCAAACCCAAAACTCTGGAGTATTGGGACAATGCTCTAACCAACTGAGCTCTCTGACCAGGGCACTGCATGTATCTTTCAGACAATGTAATGAGAAGGGTACTTTAACTTTGTGGCATTCTTCCTAAAAACCCAGAACCCCAGTCTAACCAGGAGAAAAAAACCCAGAACCCCAGTCAAATCAGAAAATCCCAAACTGAGGGTCATTATATAAAACTAGAGGCCTGATGCACGAAATTCGTGCCAGGGGCTCAGCCCTCACAGCCCCGGCTGCCTCAGCTGGCCCTCACAGCCCCTCGCAGCCCTGGCTTCATCTGGAAGGTTGTCCGGACAGTCATTCTGCTGTTCAGTCTAATTAGCATATTAGCTCTTTATTATATAGGATATCTAACCAGTATTTCTCAAATCCTCATGAAAAATAAGGAAAGACTAAGAAACTGTCACAGACCAAAGGAGACTAAAGAGACATGACAATTAGATGTAATGTAAAATCCTGAATGGGATCCTGGAACAGAAACAGAATATTAGTGGAAAAGCTAGTGTAATTCAAACAGAGTCTGGAATTAGTTAATAGTAATGTACCAATGTTGGTTTCTTAGTTAGGACAATGTATTATAGTAATGTAAGATGGTAACAATTGGAGAAGCTAGGTGAGGGCATTACGGGAACTCTCTACTACTTTGTAATTTTTCTGTAAAACTAAAACTACTCTAAAATTAAGTTTACTTTAATTAAAATAAATAAAAGCCACATACCGATCCTACATCTACTCTAAGGAACCCCTGGCCATTTCAGGGTCTGTGATCTATGTTAGAGGAGATGCAAACCTCCCCAGATCATTGTTCAGTTGTCTAACCTCTCAGGCTCCTTAACACATTAAGCGCCAGGTCAGTCACCGGTGACTGAAGCAGAAAGGAAGACAGAACAGGCTTGGCGCTTAACGTGTTGAACGTAAGAATGCACCACTCTGGCCGAAACCGGTTTGGCTCAGTGGATAGAGCGTCGGCCTGTGGACTGAAGGGTCCCAGGTTCGATTCCGGTCAAGGGCATGTACCAGGGTTGCGGGCACATCT
>NW_005354718.1:2369104-2378563 GCF_000412655.1 Myotis brandtii
TCTCTCATCATTGATGTTTCTATCTCTCTATCCCTCTCTCTTCCTCTTGTAAAAAATTAAAATATATTAAAAAAAAAAAAAAAGAATGCACCACTCTGGACCAAAGTGATGCCCAGAAACAAGTCGTCCCTCCTCAGGAGCCGCTTCCCCCTTGTGCTTCAGCTCGTGCCCAGGAGTTATACAACCCCAGACAAGATGAGGTGCCAGGTGTTTTCATTTACAGAAACTCTCAGCTACAGTTCGTGCTACAATGTTCACCGCAGTTCACCAGAAAACTCAAGCTCCTGGGCCTGACCTACCCTTGGAATCTTGGATATCATTGCACAGTATCCGCTCTGACTATTCTCCCCATCCTGAGGCGCCGCAGAGCTCAGAGTTCCATACAGCAGTGCACTCTGGTTATTCTTGCCCATTTTCAGGAACACTTCACTTTTGCCTCCAATTGTCTTATCCGAAGTCACTATCCACTTGTCCAAATCTTCTTTTCCACGGAACTGCCAGACAACTCTGGCTTGTTCCAGAATGATCTCCTGCAGAGGGCGGCCTTCAGGCCCTATCCAATGATTCACAATCTCATCCTTCAAACGCCTAAAATGTTCCTTGATTTCATCTTTAATTGCTTTATCAAAACTAACTTCAGGCTTCTCCTCAGGAGAAGGTATATCCAAAGCAACTTCTCTCTGATCTCCTTGCAAACCCCCTGCAGAGGTCCTCTGAGTGGAAGCTTTGCCAGGAGTAGCCACTGGTTTCTGAAGACTACTGGAACAATAGTCTGCAGAGCGGGTACTCAAAAATGGACATGCGGCAACACTTGGCTTTAGGCCTTTACTGAGAATATAAGTGCCATTCAGCAATTTGTGAACCAGAGCCATAGTAAGAACAAGTCAAAACTTAAATTTCTCCCTGGGCTACCAGAGAAAGAAGCTTCACCAATAGCCCAATTCCACCTATAATAGAAGAGACATCAAAGAGTTACAAGTGTAGCAAAAAACATATCACAATTTCAAATTCAACATAGATCATGTATTGTGAAATTCATGAATTTATTTTCTAACTCTACAAACATTTATCCAGGATGTATGACGAGAATACTGTTTGCACTATACATAATGCATCCAGCTACCTTGTGAAAAAAATACCAAAATAAATATAAACACAGAGCCCTTCATGGAGTTTATGATTAATCGACCCCAAAATAATTCAAGTATGTGTTTCAAAAGATTGTGTTCATTTTAAAACAAATTTTTATGCTGATTTTGTGCTTTTATTGTTTTTCTGGTTTTGTTTTGTTTGTTTTTTGGCAACTCTACCAGGACTAGATTTTTAAAGAAATAATTGGTTTCTAGAATAAAATATTCAACTCATTCACTCCAGGACCTAAGCTAATTGACATGTTAGTCTCTTTAACCCTTTCAGTTAGCACTTCATAAAAAGAGGGACTTACAGCCCAGGCCACAGAGCTCAGTTGGTTGGAGCATCATCCTGTATACCAAAAGGTTGCAGGTTCAATTCCCGGGTGGGGCACCTAGGGGAGGTAACCAATCAATGTTTCCTTCTCACATCAATGTCTTCTCTCTTTCTCAAAAATCAGTGATGCCCTAGCCGGTTTGGCTCAATGGATTGAGCACTGGCCTGTGGACTGAAGGGTCCTGGGTTCAATTCCGGATTGCGGGCTCATCCCCAGTAAGAGGCGTGCAGGAGGCAGCTAATCGATGATTCTCTCTCATCATTGATGTTTCTATTTCCTCTCTCCCTTGCCCTTCCTTTCTTTCAAATCAATAAAAACATCTTTAAAAAAGCAAACTCCAGCCCTAACTGGTTTGGCTCAGTGGATAGAGCGTCGGCCTGCGGACTGAAGGGTCCCAGGTTCGATTCCGGTCAAGGGCATGTGCGTTGGTTGCGGGCACATCCCCAGTGGGGGGTGTGCAGGAGGCAGCTGATCGAGGCTTCTCTCTCATCGATGTTTCTAACTCTCTATCCCTCTCCCTTCCTCTCTGTAAAAAAATCAATAAAATATATATTTAAAAAAAAAAAAAAAGCAAACTCCAGGTAAGATATTAAAAAAAAAAAAAAGAAAACTTTGACTTGACGCTTCGCCCTACCCTCTTATTAGGTTGTAAGTATTGTAAATATTGGCAATTTCGTATGGCGAAACCTACTAACGCTGTTTACCCTCAGGTAAACCAGTTGATCTTCCGAGGTCTCCATTTCCTTGGGGGTAACAGTTCCCTTACCTACCTTAAGGGATTTTTCTAAAGACCACATGGAACGATGGCTATAAGAAGGGTCTCTGATCCAGTAAGTCTAACAGGATCTCCAAGGTTCTTCATATCTAACAAGCTCCTAGTCCAAGGCTCACACTGAGTAACAAGGCTTTGACTATCAGTCACAATGTGAGGTCCTCAAAGATAGAAATAAACAGTAACACTAATACTATCACATTTAAACACCATTCTCAAGATGTTCAAGCCACTTTGACGTATCTCATTTAATGCACATGTGACTTCTGTAAGACAAGGCAGGTAGATATTTCCTTTCTCAGGGAAACAAGACACCAACCGATAAGCGGCTTGCTGAAGCTCACAATGTCAATCGGTATGGAATCTCCAACTCGTGTGCTGGCCTGAGGTCCTTCCACTTGCTGCTGCCGCCTCTCTGTATGTATAGCATTACCAATATAACTGTCACTCTAGCAAAACAACAACCTTGCTCTTCGAAACATTTCTTATGTGCTGGCAGGAAGTGCTGCCAGAACCAGGATGACCGCACGGTCCCCTCTCCTACCTGTTCCAGCTACAAGACCATATATGCGAACATAACAAGTATAAAAACGTACAGAGGTCCTCTCCCTCCCAGGAGGACACCGGTGTGGTTCCCCTTCCCCTCAGGCACGCATCTCCTAACTCTAAGAGATACCACCACCCCCCTCCCCCGGGAGACTTGCAACCAGGGGAGCAATGGGCAGCAGCACCTGACGGCGGCTGACCCCCTGAACCTGTCCCCAAGGCCCCCTTTTCGCCGACTCTGCAGTGAGCGCAGCAGCCCTGCCCGGGCTCACTTCTTGCCCACAGGTCTCTAGAGAGCAAAAGCAGGCCCCTGCAGTCCCTCTATTGTTTCTTCTGTCCTAAGTCTTCCTGTCTCACTGTCCCCAGCTTTAATAAACCTACTCTCACAATAAAAAGTACTGGGCTTTGGAGACAATCCCACTGTCGGTTGTCTCCAAAATATTCTTTAAAATTATAATATATTTGGGTGGGGGAGAGCAGGGAATAAAAGTCTTAAAGTCTAGTATAGAATGATGGGATGATGAGTAATAGTCACCCTGTTTCCCAAACCCTCGGTAGTGTTGCTACGTCTCTAATATAACTGTAATTATAAACGTTCGTTTCATATTTTTACCAATAAAGTCAAACCCGTTAACGGGTGATCCCAGACTGAAGGTCGTGGCTTTTGCAGCAGCTAAATGGAGCAGTCTTTAGAAAGATTGTGTATCTAGGGTTTACCATGTGCCAGAAACTGTTCTAAGTGTATTTCCATTGGCTCCTCACAGCAACTCCGGGAGAGCTACTATTATTATTACCGAGGTGAGAACCCGGAGGTTCCAAGATTCAACTACCCGAGGTCATTACAGCTACTAGGTAGCAACACTAACTCTAGAGCCCTGGCAATAAGCTCCCAATCCGATCGGGGTGTGGTCCCCTCAGCCCTCACCTGCTAGGCTGTGTCGCCCTCGCACGTCCGGGACACGCGAACGCCCAGCAGAGGCCCACTCGCCCTCCCCACCGGGGTTCACGAGTGGCCTCTGCCCGGGTCCCCAGCTTTTCCCGACCGGGCACTCCACTTTCCGGTGTCGGTCCAGCTGCTTTTACAACCCGGCGCCAAACCAGGCGTTTTGACACTAGAGTTCCGGTCCGATGCGGAGGCCTAGGGCTAGTAACCAAGATCCCTAAGCCAGTCGACCCGAGGCTTTTGGTCTCTACTCGCTTTCCAAAAAGCCCGGTTTCCACCACTCCTGATCTTTTCTGTCCCATGTGAGAGAAAGGAGAGAACTTAGACAAACTATTCGTCTTTTCCTGCATCCCATCTTCAGGCTGCAAACTCCATCCCGCATCTTTCAAATCGGACCCTTGTGTGGCTAACGTTCTTTTCGCCGGGAGGCGCCAGGGTCCCCTCGCGCCCCATGGTGTTCCCGCGCCCCAACCGCCGGAGAGCTGTGACCTCAGAGAACTGGTTCTACTGGAATTGCCCCCGCGGATTGGGAGACCCAGCACGCACCTGGGCAGCAAACCGTTGTGCCCGCCTTTTCCCTACCCCGCCCCGTGGGGTCGCCCACTCCACAAGGCTTCCAGATCTTGTGCACACTTTTATTTAAGCACTTTGAACATTGTATCTTAATTGTTCTTTTACTTCTCAGGTCCTCCAACACGCGGTGAACTTCTTGGGTCCAGACCTGTCTCCAGCACCTAGTATAGTGCTAGAAGGAATTAAGGGCTCAGCTTGAATTGGAAAGAAGTGTAACCCCTGGATGTCAACACCATTCCCCTCCAGGCTTCAGAAAATAAAATTGCTTTTTCCAAGTTTCCTCCATTACTCGTTTCCACGCCACCAACTCTTCCTTCTTGAAATTCTGCTTTGACTTCTCTAGTCTCTACACTTGCCTAGTTCTCCTATCTCCTCCATCCTTCCCCAGCTGCCTCCTTCACTGACTCTTCTCTTCCCACAACCTTAAGTGGGGTTGTCTCCAAAGCCCAGACTGCACCCTCCCCTTTTCTAGCTTCAGATATGAATTATCTAAAGACAATGTGAGCATCCCTTTCCCTACACCCTAGTAAACATTTTCAACCTCTCCATAGCAGTTCCGGATACTAGTACACCACTAGCATCTCAAATTCAGTATGTCTAAAATTGAATTAGCCCAGCTGGCATGGCTCAGTGGTTGTGCATCCACCTATGAACCAGGAGGTCACGGTTCAATTCCCAGTCAGGGCACATGCCTGGGTTGTGGGCTCCATCCCCAGTAGGGGGTATGCAGGAGGCAGCCGATCAATGATTCTCTCTCTCATCATTGATGTTTCTATCTCTCCCTCTCCCTTCCTCTCTGAAATCAATAAAAATATTTTTAAAAAATAAAATAAAATTGAATTACCCATATTAACATCCTTCTAAACTGGAAATCTTCGGCTATTCTTGGCTTCTCTCCTTAAGACCTCCTCTTGGGGAGCTGAGGCCTGGGCCCAGTATCCTCCTAGAAGGTTGGGTCCCTTCCCCAGACTTGGGGTGGGAGCCCTGCCAGCACCAACACCACCCTTGCCCCAAGTCTTTTAACCTGGGTGTTAACATTTTAGAGACCCCTCAGGAGTTCTGGCCACCAACTAACTGCTCCCTCCCCAGCCAGGACCTCTTGGTAAGACTGTAACTACAGTAGTGATGTTTGTACAACCAAAGACTCTATTTTGTGGTTTAAGGAAAATAAAATTGACTACGTTAAAAAAAAAAAGGCCTCCTCTCACTAATCCTAAATGCTATTGAACTCTCTTTGCTGTCTTTTATCTTTGGCTCCTTCTTTCCAAACCCAGTGAGAAACCTGGATTAGTTACTGCTCTTATACAACTTACATTCAGTCTATTGACTGCCCTACTCTGGACGCAATAGTTTGTCTATTTCCATTTTTAAATGTGGCACCCAGAGCTGGACACCATATTCCTTTGGCCTCCAGATGTGCCACTGCATACATTCTAAACCCTCCATAATACCTACTCCATCTATAAGACTCATATTTATCCTCAATTTCTTATCCAAGCTAGAATCTGCCTAAACCATACTCATTCCTGCTCATAATAGAATTAATATTTTCTCTGCTCAGCATTTTTTAAAAAATATATATTTTATTGATTTTTTACAGAGAGGAAGGGAGAGGGATAGAGAGTTAGAAACATCCATCAGCTGCCTCCTGCACACCCCCTATTGGGGATGTGCCCGCAGTGCACAGGCCGACACTCTATCCACTGAGCCAAACTGGTTAGGGCTCTGCTCAGCATTCTTCCCTCTTCTGCATCTCATAAGTTTGGTCTCAGGTGTTTACATGACTCCCCTCACTTCAGCTGATTGGTCCAGTGATGAGCACCTGGTCTGCACTGGGTCAATCAGTTTATTCCCAGGAATTTTCTGAACGAAAACTGGTGGCTCTTTTATATCTGGTGGCTCTTGTGGAGCTCCTGGGCTACCTGCTAATATTGTGAAGAAAATTGGTTTGCAACAAGATAAAATGAAGGTACTGAGAGAGATGGGAATAGGAGGATAAAAGAAGGCTCAGTCAGCATTTATTTTCCCAGTTCTAATTGTTCCCGAGGTCCAGTTGCAGCATCTTGCCATGGCTTGGTTATTGAGTCTTTCCTTGACTTTCAAGCACCAATGAATTCCTTTTGCCTAAATTAATCTGAATTTGGTTTCTATCACTTGCAACCAATAGGTCCTCATTGATACATTGACTGCAACTATTCAGAACACAACTTAAATCCCATGTTCTCCTTAAAAACTTTCCCTAATGTGTCCATGTCATAATGATTGCTCTCCGGGCATCCTATAATATTTATTTTTTATGTTATATACACTGACACTTAATTACGTTCAAATGAAAACTAGATTATAAGCTTGACTGCACTGCTCATTCATTGTTTTATATACAAGCCTTTTCAACAGGAGGGTAAAAACCTTGAAGGTAGTGATTTTTGTCATATATATTAAAATATGTCTTCTACAGTAACCTGCACAAATTTACACACAGAGTGGTTACTGCCTCAAGAGGTCAAAGGACAAATTTCATGAAAACCTTTAAGAAGGGCTGCAGTAACACAGGCCAGTAAAAAAAATATTGCAATAGTTAAAGCAGGAGGCAAATTATTCAGTAATTTCATATCTTGATGAAGTCTCTTCAGAGTTTAAAGACAATCAGGGCATGATCCAGGCAAAGGAAATACATTATTTTAGAAAATGAAATGACCTTGTGGGAATTTTGGGTCATGGTGGTATCACTATAGATCCAGGGTTAGTTCCCTGCCCTGCTGATCCAGGAACTTGTTTTCTCAAGAGGATTACTTCTTGCCAAGCAACTTCACAGGAAGACAAATGACAAACCAGAATGACCATTTATTCATCTACAACAAAAAATGGGCCTGATGTGAGAATTGAGGCCATCTATCTGGGACAGTCCCTCCTGATGGGGAAGCCCACCTTGCAGTCCAGACAGACTAACAGGTGAGGAGGGTCACCTAATTAGAAAGAGCTGGCAGTGTTCAAAGGGACTTTCCATTAAACAAAATGAATTGTCTACCCTTCCTTTGGGGATATTTCTATCTGCAGCTCTGATGCCAAGCTTTTTGTGATGTCACTTTAATAAATATCTAGACACACACACATAAAGCAAGCCTTGGCCTATGTGGCTCAGATGATTGGGTGTCCTCCATCCCATGCACTGAAAGACTGCCGGTTTGATTCCCAGTCATTTGATAGGTATGCATTTCTTCCACTTTCATTCCCTTCCACAGTTGTGAATCTCAGGGACACTCCCTGATAAGCATCCTGCACACTAAACTCTATCTCAGAGTCTACTTTTTGGAGAACCCAACTTGCAACAGTTGGTGCTAGAAGTGGTCCAAGAAGCAGGCAATAAAATAATGTTTAGAAGTTGGGTTACCTACCACACAGCTGGCAACAAAGATCTGGTGGTCCAATTGTTAAATATTTCATTATCGGTGAATAGGGATAGTATGCTGGTGGAAGGGAATGTACCAGCTGGTGGGGTGTATCAGGCATTTAAAAAATATGGGAGGACATCTACACTAATAAAAGAGAAACATGGTAATTGGCGTACGACCGCTACCCTTCCCATTGGCTAATCAGCATATCCTTATGCAAATTAACTGTCAGCCAAGATGGCCGCCGGCAGCCAGGCAGCTGGAAGCGAACATGAGGCTTCCTTGCTTCAGTGACTGCAGACTCCAACATTCCCCGCCTCACTTGCCGGCCTCTGAGTTGCAAATCTAATCAACTATGTACTATGTTGTAAATAAGAAGCTAAACAAAACCCTAGAAACCAGCTTTCAACCTGCCGGGATCTCAGAGCTGAAGTTATACATTGTTTCGATTATAGAATGGCAAACAAACCAGATACGAAGCCTCAGAGCTAGAGCCAGAGCTAAAGCTGGCCCAGAATAAAATAAAAAAAGAGAAAAAAAAGGAGCGGTTGGGAGCTTCAGTCAACAACCGCCAGCCTGAAAGCAGCCCTCAGCCCCTCACCCAGACTGGCCAGGCACCCCAGTGGGGACCCCCACCCTGAAGGGGGTGTGACCAGCGGCAAACAGCAATCATCCCCTCATCCAGGCTGGCCAGGCACCCCAGTGGGGACCCCCACCCTGAAGGGGGTGTGACCAGCTGCAAACAGCCATCATCCCCTCATCCAGGCTGGCCAGGCACCCCAGTGGGGACCCCCACCCTGAAGGGGGTGTGACCAGCTGCAAACAGCCATCATCCCCTCATCCAGGCTGGCCAGGCACCCCAGTGGGGACCCCCACCCTGAAGGGTGTGTGACCAGCTGCAAACAGCCATCATCCCCTCATCCAGGCTGGCCAGGCACCCCAGTGGGGACCCCCACCCTGAAGGGGGTGTGACCAGCTGCAAACAGCCATCATCCCCTCATCCAGGCTGGCCAGGCACCCCAGTGGGGACCCCCACCCTGAAGGGGGTGTGACCAGCTGCAAACAGCCATCATCCCCTCATCCAGGCTGGCCAGGCACCCCAGTGGGGACCCCCACCCTGAAGGGGGTGTGACCAGCTGCAAACAGCCATCATCCCCTCATCCAGGCTGGCCAGGCACCCCAGTGGGGACCCCCACCCTGAAGGGGGTGTGACCAGCTGCAAACAGCCATCATCCCCTCATCCAGGCTGGCCAGGCACCCCAGTGGGGACCCCCACCCTGAAGGGGGTGTGACCAGCTGCAAACAGCCATCATCCCCTCATCCAGGCTGGCCAGGCACCCCAGTGGGGACCCCCACCCTGAAGGGGGTGTGACCAGCTGCAAACAGCCATCATCCCCTCATCCAGGCTGGCCAGGCACCCCAGTGGGGACCCCCACCCTGAAGGGGGTGTGACCAGCTGCAAACAGCCATCATCCCCTCATCCAGGCTGGCCAGGCACCCAATTTTTGTGCACCGGGCCTCTAGTCCTATATAATAAAAGCCTAATATGCAAATTGTCCCCTCCCAGGAGTTCAACCACTTGCTAGGCGCTGACCACCAGGGGGCAGCGCAGAACATGGCAGGTGTTGGTGGTGCTGACAGCCATGGGCAGTGGAGGCACTGCTGGCCCTGATGGGCCCTACAAGAGTGGGACCGCTGTGGGATGGTGGAGCAGGTGAGCAGGCAGCACCAGGCCAAGGCAGGTGTGAGAGGGGGCCCGATTGCC
>NW_005354718.1:2378620-2379800 GCF_000412655.1 Myotis brandtii
TCCCAGGCACTGAGGGGAGGGGGGTGGGCCCTGGCCCTGACCTATCACCCCTCAGGCCAGATGGTGGAGCAGGTGAGGGAGCAATGCCAGGCCAAGGCAGGGTACCAGGCGGGGCTGTGGGGCTGTGAGGCTGGGGCACGAGCTGGGGCCCAATCTCCACAGGCCACCCCAAGGGACCCCACCTGTGCATGAATTCATGCACCAGGCCTCTAGTAGTAACTATAATATGGAATTCAGCCACTGTTACTGAAAGTCAAGTATGAAAGCCAGAGGGCCCCCTTAATAGCATATGAAGAGGGGTTCAACACCCACAGTGGGAGGCAGGAAAAGCTGAGGCCCAGGATAATCATCAGAGTAGTCTGAACTCTAGTAAGATTATACTCCCAAACCAGGCAGGTCAGCTAAGCCAAGACCAAGGCCCTAGTAATGCGACCATGACATTTGGGATGGGGCTATCTGATTGATGCCACTGAAGATCTTGAATTCTCACACTTTCCTGAATCCTCGAAACCTGAAGAAATGGCTCAACATCTAGAAATTTCCTCTTGCTATCAGACAGTGAAGAGGCCTGTATCCTGTAAGGCTGCATGTGCCCTCCTCAACATCTGCCCTTACTGTCCTCCTGGACACAGGCCAATTACTAGGATTAAAACACTACTTAACCCAGTGGGGAACATACTGGACCAGATGAGGGAGAAAAGGGACTATACCACTAAGCAGTTGCAAGAACTACCTAAGCATGTAATGGCAACAGTTGGGAGAATAGCAAGACACTGGATTCTGAGGGTGCTTGATCAAGGGGATCAGAAGGTAAAATTGGATTAGGGAGAGTTTACTGATTTAGAAGCATTCTCCTGAGATACAGGACTTATCACTTTGGCAAGGACCCCAGGAAATGGTGTAAATTTACTACTAGAGTAGCTCTGAGAAGCATGGAAAACTCTATAGTCCACATGAGCTTAAAAAAAAAGGATCATGTCCTGCTGGTGTGCTCAGTGGTTGAGCATCGACCTATGAACCAGGAGGTCCCGGTTCGATTCCTATTCAGGGCATATGCCCGGGTTGCAGGCTCTATCCCCAGTAGGGGGCATGCAGGAGGCAGCTGATCACTGGTTCTCTCTCATCATTGATGTGTCTCTTTCTACCTCTCCCTTCCTCTCTGAAATCAATAAAAATATAT
>NW_005354718.1:2379869-2382186 GCF_000412655.1 Myotis brandtii
GATTGATGTTTCTCTCTCATCAATGTTTCTAACTCTCTATCCCTCTCCCTTCCTCCTCTCTGTAAAAAATCAATAAAATATATTTAAAAAAAATAAAAATATATCTTAAAAAAAACCCAAAAAGCTGAAAAGTAAGCACAACAAACTGGATGTACTATCTAAGGTCAGAAATCCCACCAAATGATTATGTTCCATGGGAAGACAAAAAGGATACTCCGTTTACCAAGGCCATAAGGAATGTGATAATAACAGGTGCACCAGTATCACTATAAGTCAGTGGTTCTCAACCTTGGCTGCACATTAGAATCACCTGGGAATCTTTTTAAAATCCTGATTTCTGGGCCTCATCCTCCGGAAATTCTATTTCATTGTTATGGGGTGGGGGCACAACATTAGTAACAAAGAAACAGAATTTCCGGAGGATGAGGCCCAGAAATCAGGATTTTAAAGATTCCCAGGTGATTCTAATGTGCAGCCAAGGTTGAGAACCACTGCTATAAGTTTAATGGTACTTCACCTATACAGCAGTAGGTGAGGCTGTTATAAAACTCAGCCAGTAACAATGGGGTGATAGGATTTTGAAACAAGAGGCCAGGTGGCAGCACTTAACTGCCGGAAGCCAGGTAGATGCAATTATGAGCAGAAAGGTCAGAGTTATAGCCAAGAAGGCCTGACCCTCAGATAATTATGGAAATGGCTAACAGAACACAATAAACATCCCCATTGGCAAAATAGATGGGAAGCCAACAAGGGTACTCCTAAACTTTCAATCAGAAGGGTGATAAGAGGGCTGAGGGCAGTTGCCCCAATAAAAAGTGACCATTCTTGGCCAAATTTCGGATCTGAGCAAGTTTTTAGACCCTGAACACATTAAGAGATGGTTGGGCCCTAGCCGGTTTGGCTCAGTGAATAGACTGAAGGGTCCTGCAGACTGAAGGGTCCCAGGTTCGATTGCCTCAAGGGCACATACCTGGGTTGCAGGCTCCTCCCTGGTCCCAGCTGGGCCCTGGTTAGGGCACATGCTGGAGGCAACCAATTGATGTGTTTCTCTCACATCGACATTTCTGTCTTTCCCTCTTTCCCCCCTCTCTCTAAAAATCAATGGAAAAATATCCTCGGGTGATTAAAAAAACAAAAGATATGGTTGGGCCACTAAAAGGAGAATTCCATCTCACAGAAGGGCACCAGGCTTCAGGCTGGCTAGAAATGGAGAAGCTGTGTCAAGCAACAAGGATGGACCGGCCTCTGGCACCTAGGGAAGTCTGTGGTCTGATTCCCAAGTTCACTACCAGAATAATGAATTAATGGACTCCAAAAAGTTTTCAGAAGATGTCAAGTTGTTATTGTTTATGCCCCCTACTCTATATGCCAAATCCCACAAAGAAAGGACTTCTGGAGCTGCCCTTTTAATCAGCTGACCTCAAACTCAACAGGCATGAAACTGAACTTATTTCCCATTAACACCAGTTTCTGAAACCTCCTCCCACATGTGTTGCTTATCTTGATGAAGGGCTCACAGACCACCAGCTTCCTATGCCAGAGCCTGCGTGTCATTTATGTCTGCGACCTCACTTTACTCCTTTCCCAGCTAATCTCCAAGACCTGGTAATTCTAACTTCCAAATTATCCGTCCATTTCTACTGCTTTTTCCTTCGTTTAGGACACCATCATCCCTTGCTAAAATGACACCAACAGCCTATATGTTCTCCCTGCCTTCTAGCGCACTCACCACACTGGGGAAGCAGAGTAATCTTTTTAAAACACAAATGTAATAACGTCGTTCTTCTGCTTAAATCTTCCAATACTTACTAATACAGCTTATTAGACTCTGCACGTGGCCGCTGGGTCCTTCCTCCGCCTTATTCCCACACTCCCTGCCACCTGCTCGGCCATAATAAACTTTCAGTTTCCTGAACCCAGCTTTTTCTATTATCACGGCTTTTGCCCACGCGGTTCTCTGCTAAGCACACCCTTCCCTCTACGGTTGTTGTGGGTAACTTAGATGCATCCTCCAGGTCCCAGCTCAGCTGTCACTTGCACAACCTAGGCAGGAAAGCTTCATTCCCCAACGGGTGCCCTCGGCAGAGTCCGGGAGACGCGTGTCTCCCCGGAGGGCAGCCCCTGACGTCGCCCTCGCCACTTCATCAGTGTCGGACAGTTGAAAGGCTCCTCAGAGAGGACCCAGATGCTTGGCGGCTCCAGTCCACGACAGGTAGGCAGCCCATCAAGCTTGGGCCCGCAGCGGAAACACACCCAGGACTTCCAAGAGCCCGCGCAGGGTGGAGGAAAGTGATCCACTGCCGGGAACCACGCCGGG
>NW_005354718.1:2382719-2398015 GCF_000412655.1 Myotis brandtii
TCTGCTGGGTCCAGATCGGGGCGGCAGGCTGCAGGCCAGGCGATCTGGGCCAGGAGAGATAGGAAGTATCGCCCGCCAACCCAGGAGGCTGGAGGTTTTGGAGGAGGTGCAAGGGGTGAGCGTGGGGCTTTGGGGGTGGGGTGGCGAAGAAGGTGCGGGTGAAGTTTTTCAGACAGGGGTGTGGACGGAGAAAAGGGGCGACACCCTAAATGTTCCAGAGAACCTCCGCGGTGCTTGGCGAGGAAGACTTAGCTGCGCGCACGAATCTAGTATTTGGCAACTAGGGTCGTTCGGGTCGAGAGGGCCCCTGATGAGATGTCAGATTGAAGAAAACTCTTAGGAGGAGGAAAGAGGGCAGAGGTGGAGGGAGTGTATGGAGGGACTGTGGCCGGGGCCTCTTGGCCGTTTTCCTGAAGCATCCTAGAGTTCTTTCTTACTTGAAGATTGTGCAGGAACTATGGAAAGCAACTTTTGGTTTTAATGGTTGGGATTGTTTGAAAATACTGCAGGGAGGAAGCTGTCCTTTGTAGCAGTACTGTAGTGATACCAGGAGATACAAAGAGGGACCCCCCCCCCCGTGTTTTGTGAATAAATCATATGAAGAAAACATGCAAGAAGTAGTAGCTTTATAAGTTGAGTCCGCAAAAGTGCTGAACTTGGAATCTGAAAATTTGAGTTATAGGCTTGGCTATGCTGTTTTCTAGCGATGTATCTTTGGTCGTAACTGTAAAATCTAGATATAACTTAGACCTTGTATATCTACTTGGGCTATTGTAAGGATCAAGTATTTGTAAGAATGTTGGTACAAGCACTTGCAAATAAAGCTTTTGTATAAATGATTTGGTGCAGGTCCTTTGTATTAGGCCAGAGATCTCAGGACTAAAATATTAGAGCATGAAATAGGAAGACTTTAAGAGGAGGGGCAGGAGATATGTTGAAGAAAAGAGGGCTGTTTTGAAAAGGCCTCTGGAGAACTATCAGAATTGTTTTGGGATAAGAATTGAAAAGTAAGTTGAAAATATTCTCACTGAAAGGCTCCTGAAATTTATAAAGATATAAAAAATATATATTCTTTTTTTAAAAAAATATGTTTTATTGACTATCTCCTGCATACCCCACACTGGGGATCGAGCCAGCAACCCAGACATGTGCCCTGACCGGGAATAGAACCGTTACCTCCTGGTTCATAGATGGATGCTCAACCATTGAGCCATGCCAGCCAGGGGGAAAAATATTCATGACTGTAAAATTTGGTTATAATTTTGTTTTTTAAAAAATATGTAGTTTATTGATTTCAGAAAGGAAGGGAGAGGAAGAGAGAAATAGAAACTTCAATGGTGAGAGAGAATCATGGATTGGTTGCCTCCTGCACACCCCACACTGGGGATGGAGCCTGCAACCAGGCATGTACCCTGACCAGGAATCTAATTGTGACCTCCTGGTTCATAAATCGAAGCTCAACCACTAAGTCATGCTGGCTGGGTCGGTTGATAATTTTAGACTAACGCTTAGAAGAATTAGAACCCTTTTTTCTTTTTTTGCTATTTTCCAATGTAGAAATGTAGATATTGTAAATAATAGCATCAGCTGCCATTTTCATAGTGCTTAGGGTGAACTGACCATCTTAATTAGGTATTTTATTTACATTGTCAGATTTTCAAATTATGTTGAAGTTGGTGTCATTTTCCCCATTTTACATATGAAGAAAGGGAAGATTGAAGAAGTAACTTAGCGAGATTTATGCAACTTGTATGTGGTAGAGTTGGAACTTGGACCCAGACCTGCATGACAACAAGGCATATACTCTTTCCACTATACCAACTTAATCTGTTAGTCTTTAAAGTTTTCATATTGCAAAATGAGAATGTTTTATGGCCATTTTTCATGTTGCTACAATTTATGTTTGACTAGTTTAGAGAAAATTGGTACACCAATTATAAAGATTATTCAGGGCTTCCTTGGGAAAGCACTCTTAAGGTATCTGTTCTGATGATGAATAAACTAAGCAAATTATTCTAATTATTCCGTCCTTAGTGATTTCCCACAGAATCTGACAAATGAAATGTGTGGAGATCTTCCTTTTGTGGTAGGCAGATCCACACAGAACTTTTCTGAAGTAGGAATTGGAGTTGGAGGGGATTGCAATTTTAAACCCAACTATCTATTTGTAAAAAGAAATTAGCATGAAATGTGCAAGTAATACCTAATACATTTTAAAAATATATTTTACTGATTTCAGAGAGGACAGGAGAGGGAGAGAGAGAGAGAAACATCAGTGATGAGAGAGAATCATCGATGGATAGGCTACCTCCTGCACGCCCCACACTGGAGATCAAGCTGGCAACCTGGGCCCCTGCCTGACAGGAATTGATCTGTGACCTCCCGGTTCATAGGTCAATGCTTACACGGGGAGCCAAACCATCTGGGCCATTATTTTTATTTTTTATCATCACCTGAGGACATGCAGAAGGGGGAGAGAGAGAGAGAGAGAGCTGAGAGAGAAGCATCAATCAGTTGCTTTCAGTCGGTGCCCCTCCTGGGGATTGAATCTGAAACCCAGGCATATGCCCTGACCGGGAATCTAACAGTCACCTCCTGGTTCATAGGTCTATGCTCAACCACTGAGTCATGCCAGACAGGCAATACCTAAAGCTTCCTCCTCTTCAACCACTCATTGACATTCTCTTATCAGATGGGAACCAGATCAGAATTCCCTTTCCCTGCACATCCTAAGAGAGGTACCAGTGCCTTCAGTCTGTCTGTTCAGCACTGTCCCAGGCTGTCAGAGAATCAGAGAAAGATCTCTGCCCTCCAGAAGTTTTCACCAGAAACTATTAGTAGAAGTTCAAAGTCAGCCTGGTTTGGAGTTCTTTAAGAATCCTCAGAGCGCGGTTTTTTGATTGTTCAGTTGGTTAGCGCCTTGTTCCCATATGCTAAGGTTTCGGGTTCAATCCCCAGACACATTCAGGCATCAACCAATGAACACATGGCTATAAATGGAGCAACAAATAGATGTTTTTCTCTCTCTCAATTTCTCTCCCTCCACCTCCCTCTCTCCCTTCCTCTCTAAAATCAATTAAAAAAAAAAAAAAAGAATCCTCAGAACAAAACTAATATACTCTGGGCTCTCCTAACAGATGCCTTGGGCTGCTCCATCTAGTTTTGGGTCTTCATTGGGGATATAGCATCGTTTTTGCTGTCTTGTGTATTGTCCTTGTGAAAAAGAATAAACTGTGACAAATCTCTGAGTGTCTGGTGAGATAGTGGAGCACAGTTAGTAAAGAGGTCCTTTGTCTCTGGGTTTTCCAGATGGGAATCTAAGCTGTTATGTCAGAAATATTATCTCCAGCTTGGTCCTAATGGAAGGTGAGGCAGGTGAGCCTTCTGCACTGTTTTTTCTGGTGGTGAGAAGAGGATCACCTATGTCAGAAGCTGCCTGGTATGCTTATTCAAAATGTACTTTGCAGGGACTGGCATCCCAGACCTACTGAATCAGACCTTCAAGGGGATAGAACCCTGGACATTGAATTTTTACCACATACAGCTCAGGTGCTTATTTATGTTAATGACTGAGACCACTATCTGGATGCAAGTTAATCTTTTTAGTGAGACACTCTAAGTAGTTTGGGAGCGAAATAACTTCCTGTCTCAGTCAGATGTGTTCAGGTATAATTGAAGAAATTTAACAGAGATGTTTAAGGTGGCAGAGATGCTAGTTCTTGTAGATCTGTGAAGCTATTTGAGTTGTTGGGATGCTTTTTATTGAGGCCTATTTCTTTTTTGCCTTTTTTCTTGAGGGCAAGAGGTATGTAGTAACTGAGTAGGAGTTGTTTATATTTTTTTAACTTTCATTGGTTTTAAGACTCAAAATTTAGAGAATTTGAAGGATTTCTTTTTTAACATGTGACCTGATAGCAACCTTACTTTTTATGTTGGTAACATCCTTTCTTCAACATTAAAAATTAGAAATCATGAAGATATTTGCCATTGGTACCTCTTGGAAAAAAACAACAACAAAACAGAATTCATGACGCACCTAGGCTTTTTACTCCATCATGTGTGTCCCTTTTTATGGCATTATTTTATGCAGTGGATCCTAGAAAATGAAAAGTGTCAAAGGTAATAAAGAAATCAGTTCTCTATTCAGATCAATACAGCATTATAAAAACTTTACTCTGCCTTCCTCAAGAAAAAAAAAATTGAGCTACATGCATATTGGCATCCTTTATTTAATAATTTCCTTTCTTATTTAAAATAGTGATCAAGTTTTCATGTCCTGTTTCTCTCTGCTCATCCTACTTTAAGTAGCAATAGTTAAAATTGTCTTTGAGAAAAATAGAGCCCCTAAGTATTTTCTAGGAATTATTTTTAGACATTATATGTAAAAAATGTCTATGTTATAAAGTACCTTCCATAAACCTTCTCCATTAAAATTGGGAAATTTAAAAGCTGTGCTTCTCATTAATATAGTCTTTTTTTTCTTCTTCTTCTTTTAGAGCAGAGTTTAAAGTCTAGGCTGAACTTGTGAGAAGTGTCAGTGTTTACTTGTGAAGTTTTTCATTTGTGTCATAATGTTGCATCTAATGTTGCATGTAACTCATTTCATAATTTCACAGGGAGGTTCTTAGGAAAAATTCAAAACCCATCTTTTGACACCAGTCTGTTAGTGTTCTTATTGCTCCCTTCCTAGACTATAAGTTCCCCAATGGCAGAGATTATTTATTTATTTTTAAATATATTTTTTAATTGATTTTAGAGAGGAAGGGGGAGGGAGAGAGAAACATCAATGAGAGAGAATCATCGATGGGCTGCCTCCTGCACGCCCCCTACTGGGGATGGAGCCCTCAACCTAGGCATGTGCCCTGACTGGGAATCAAACCGTGACCTCCTGGTTCATAGGTTGATGCTCAGCCACTGAGCCACACTGGCTGGGCAAGATTATTTATTTTTCAACAAATGTGTTGGACAGTACAAGGCACTAGGATTACTGGGTGAACAAAATAGAAGTTTCTGTTTTCAAGGAGCTTAGACAGAAAGATAAAATGAGGGCAGTGAGAGCGAGTGGGAGGGAGGGGCAGGGGCAGGCATTGCTCAGAGGCATTTCACTGTAGACTGTATGAAGGAAGAGCAAGGATACTGTGAGAGTATGACCAGGGATCCTATATTAGCCTGGTGGGAGTGACATTTAAACTGAGACCTGGAATATATGGTAGAGAAAGGAGATTAGGAGACTGACAAGTACGAGGAAGTGTTGAGTGTTCATGGTTGAGGGACCAACATGTACAAAAGCATTGAGGCAGGAAGGACCTAGTACCCTCATGAAACTGAAAGGAGCACAGTTACTGAAATTGTAGAGAGAGTGGTGCAAATGAAGCTGTAGAAGTAGTTTGCTGTATGACTCTCTGAGGATGGAAAACCCAGTTTAGTGGATCACAGCCAGCATTAAAAATAGAAAGGAAGTCCTAACCGGTTTTGCTCAGTGGGTAGAGCCTCGGCCTGCGGACTGAAGGGTCCCAGGTTCGATTCTGGTCAAAGGCATGTATCTTGGTTGCCAGTTTGGTCCCCAGTAGGAGGCGTGTAGGAGGCAGCTGATCGATGTTTCTCTCATCCATGTTTCTAATTCTTTACCCCTTTCCCTCTTTGTAAAATCAATCAAATATTTATATATTAAAAAAAATAGAAATGAAGTTGAACCTAATAGAAAACATCAAGTGTGTCAGACCTAGTACTAATAAGTATTGTTTTGTGAAACATGTTTCATGTACATGCATGTACATGTATACAGGATAATGAGGTATAATTTATGTACAGTGTGCTGGGGTTAAAAAGTTTAAAGGGGAAAAAAGCAAAAAAGAAAGTTTAAAGCTTCTGGCAGTGTAGGCAATGTTAAGGACTTTGGACTTTATTCTGAGGGTAATGAGAAACCATTGAAAGATTTTAAGATGGAAGAGGTGTTAAGATTTGCCTTTTATGAAGTTTGCCCAAGCTGCTATGCAGATAGTAACCTGGAGAGGGGGCACCAGTTAGGTGGCAAGAGTCCAGATGAGAGAAGCTTCACTAGAATGGAAGCTTCAGGAGGGCAAGACTATTTATTTATTTGTTTGTTTGTTTGTGTGTTTTGAAAAATTTTTATTAATTTTAGAGAGGAAGGTAGAGAGAGAGAGAGAGAGAGAGAGAGAGAGAGAAGAAGAAGAAGAAGAAGAAGAAGAAGACGACCACATAGATATGTTGTTCTACTTATTTATGCAATCATTGGTTGATTCTTGTATATGCCCTGAACAGGGATGAAATCTGCAACTTTGGTGGATGGGAACAAGGCTCTAACCAACTGAGTTACCCGGCCAGGGCAACTATTTGTCCATTGTAGTATCCCTGTACCTAGAACAATGTCTGGCATGAAGCAGACAACCTGTCAATATTTGTTGAATGAATGCCTGATTTGGATTAGTATGTTAGTTATAGAGACAACAGAAAGTAGATTTGATTGGACATAATATTCAGGATATAAACTGAGTGGACTTGACTGGATGAATGTTGGGGTGAGAACGAGGAGGCTATGATATAAGATAGGGGACCCTGGAGGAAGATCAGGTTTAAAGGTGAAGAAAAAATAAATAAATAAAAATAAAGGTGAGGATCATGCTCTGACAGGTGTGGTTCAGTGGTTAGAGGGTCGATCCACACACCAAAGGGTAATGGGTTCGATTCCTTGGTTGTGGGTTTGCTTCCCACTCCTGGTTGGGGTGCGTGGGAGAGGCAACCAGTCGATGTGTCTCTCTCACATCGATGTTTCTCTCTCCCTCCCTCCCTTTCACTTTCTCTGTAAAGCAATGGAAACAATCTTCAGGTGAGGATCAAATAAAAAGAGTAAAGGTGAAGATCATGACTTCACTCTTACTTTTGTAGAGTTTAAAGTTGTCTATGAGATGTCCATAATGCCTGCCTGGCACAAAGTAGGCACATAATAAATCTTTTGCTACTTACCAAGTTTTCTAACCTGGTTACAACAGGATCACTTATAGAGATAAGGGATATTGTCAGTTTGGGGATTTTTGCTCTAGCCCCTCTGCTGTAATAAAATCCCTTCTTTAAGGAGTAAAAATGTGTATTAGTTAGAAAGTGTACTAGAAGAGGGAGCTAATTAAAAACCAGTAATAGTAGTAGAATTTAAAAAACTTTTATATACCTTTTATTTTGAATGGGTTGAAAACTGATTTTATTTTATCAATTCTGTGCATTTTTACTTTATTTTTAAAAAGTATATTTTTAATGATTTTAGAGAGGAAGGGAGAGAGAGAGAGAAAGAGAGAGAGCGAGAGAGAAATATCAGTGATGAGAGAGAATCATTGATCAAGCCCGCAACCGGGTCATATGCCCTGACTGGGAATTGAACCATGACTTCCTGGATCATAGATAGATGCTCAACCACTGAGCCATGGTGGCTGGGCAATTCTGTATTATATAAATATATAACTCAGTATTTTATCTACAATTATAAATACTTTGCTGGAAATTTGAAGGGCAAGTTCCCACTTTTAGTGCCAATCGTGTGAAATATAAAGGATTATTATATTGCCGCTTTGGAATAATTACTTTAGAAGGGTTTTTTTAATTTATTATATATTCATTGTTTTAATTTTTTTATTATAAAAATAGTACATTCTTGTTGAAAAAGTTCCAACAAAACAGAAATACCCCTATGTCCCAAAAACATACTTATAGAATGGTTCCATTCCTTACTCCTGAAAAGTAACCAATGTCTTCCTCTGTTGGAAGCATGTTCCTTTACCAACAATTTTTAAAATTTTATTTTTGTTAATCCTCACCTGAAGATATTTTTTCCATTGATTTTTAGAGAGAGTGGAAGGGAGGGGGAGAGACACACAGAAGAGAGAAATATCGATGTGAGAGAGGCACATCGATTGGTTGCCTCCCATACACACCCTGACTGGAGCCTGCAGCTGAGGTACCTGCCCTTGACTGAAATCAAACTCTGTGGCCCTTCAGTCCGAGAGTTGATACTCTAACCACTGGGAAAAATGGGCTAAGGCTCAATAATTTTGGTATGAAAGAATAGATATTAAATCTCAAATTTAAACCTCTGTGAGTTACTACTCTTTCCTCAGTATCTCTAAGTCTTCCCACTTCTCTCTGTTCCTGTGGTTACTTACCTTGGCCAGATCACCATCCACTCTGATGATACCGCTGTGGATTCCTTCTGACTCTCCTCTCTGCATTTGCACCCTGGCCCCTCTAGTCCGATCCTCTGTCAGTCAGACTGCTCTTTTAAAAACCTTCCGGGGATGGTTAAGTGAGAAATGCTCACCTGTCTAAATTCAAATAACAGACCCAGAGACAGAAGTATGGCGAAAACAAGACTTATAATGTGTTCTCGAGAGCAGGTGTCCATCTGGTTGTATAGGCACTTCTGAGGCAGCAAACAGCCTATTTATTCAGTCCCTTCTCCGGTACCTCATTGGCTGAGTACTATGGGATCACCTGTTTCCTCATACGTCACCTAGGTCTTATTATATCCCATTGGGCCATTTAAAAAAACTGGGCTGAGGCCTTTTTTAGTTGCCTCCACCTCCCCCAGTCACCTCCTTGCAGCTCAGGGAGGGCCCTGTTAGGGCCACTCTTGGCCCTAGTCTCAGACCTTCCCAGGGGACATGGGTAAAGTGACAAGGTGCACTCAGCTCGTAGCCCCACCAGTGAGCTTCCCTCTGCCCTACATTCTGTTTGGCCTGGGGAAATTCAATAACTATTTCCATTAAAAGTTGGCTATGTTGGAGATGGATCACTGAGGCCTATTTTCTACAGTTACTCCCCTGCTTAAAACTATTTGATGGCTCCCATTGCCTTCAAATAATAGCCAGGTTCCTAGTCCTGTTTTATAAACTTCAGAATGATCTGGTTTCTTCTTATCTCTAACCTACCTCATTCCTTATCCTTGCCTGCTAAGCTCCATTCACATTGGTTTTCTTTCAGGTATTTGACTAAACCAAGCTATTGTCAGCTTCAGGGCCTTAGCTATTCCATTTGGAGACTTCTGTCCAAAACACTGCATCCCTCCTTCCTCTCCCAAAGCCTCAGCCTAAATGCCATTGCCTCAGAGAAACCTCCCCAGTCATCCTATCACAGATAAGCTTCCCATTCACTCAATTCACTTCCTTCTTAATACTATCACTAGATATAATTGTTTCTTTACTTGTTTATTGTATGTCCCCACTACTTAAATTCCATGAGATAAAGAAGAAGGGAGAGAGAAACATCAATGATGAGAGAGAGTCATTGATCAGCTAGCTGCCTTCTGCACCCCCCGCCCCCCATTTGGGATCGAGCCCATAACCCAGGCATGTGCCCTGACCAGGAATCAAACCATGACCTCCTGATTCATAGGTCGAGGCTCAATCACTGAGCCACTCCATCTGGGCCTTTGTATCTTTTCTTCATGACTGTCTATCCAGTGCTTGGTAGATAGTAGGTACTGGTAGATACTGGTTTGCCTGGAACTGAGGAGTTTCCCAGAATGCAAGACTTAAAACCAGGACAGTCCTGCTCACACAAGGATGTTTGGTCACTCTAGTAATTACTTACATTAGTTAGATTTGTGGAATGAATAAGTAAAAAAAGAGCTCGAGCCCTAGCCGGCTTGGCTCAGTGGATAGAGCGTCAACCTGCGGACTGAAGGGTCCCAGGTTCGATTCCGGCCGAGGGCACATGCCTGGGTTGCGGGCTCGTTCCCCAGTAGGGGGTGTGCAGGAGGCAGCCAATCAATGATTCTCTCTCATCTTTGATGTTTCTATCTCTCTCTCCTTCTCCCTTCCTCTCTGAAATTAATAAAGAAATATATTTTTAAAAAAAAGAGCTCGAATGTTAATTGGCTATGAAAACCTCAGCTTTGTCCATATGAATTTCTATTCTCTTTTTCTAGGGTATAAAATATGTGTCCCACTTACATGTGGCCATGGGAGGTTTGGTTAAAGAGATGAGATTTAATTTTCTTTAAGTAAGTAAGAGGGAGCTAGGTTGCTCTACTATAGTTTGATCCTGATATGACATCACAGAAAGCACACTATTTGTGAATACATGAAGAGACCATGTGGGGGAATTAAATCTTAAGGTTTAAGTCTTCACATATTGATGGATTAGAATTCTAAACTTAACCAGAATAGCATTGTTTTAATAAACATTACCTTAGTTCAGTCAGACTAGCTTAATTATAGGGTCTCAGTTTTGGCAGTCTAGTTTAATGTAAAATATGGCTTTTAAGCAATGAAACTGCCCTAGAAGCCAGGTATGGCATCCTACACAGCCATACCGATAGTATGTTGAGCATTGTCATTACTTTAAGCAGAACTTTAAGTTCAGCTTAAATTTGATATACCATGCTGGCATTCTATACTGCCATTCCCCTAGAGCAGCGGTTCTCAACCTGTGGGTTGCGACCCCTTTGGCTGTTGAACGACCCTTTCACAGAGGTTGCCTAAGACCATCCTGCATATCAGATATTTACATTACGATTCATAACAGTAGCAACATTACAGTTATGAAGTAGCAACGAAAATAATTTTATGGTTGGGTCACAACATGAGGAACTGTATTTAAAGGGCCAGAAGGTTGAGAACCACTGCCCTAGAGGAATGCCGAGATAAATAAATAAGGATACTTTTTACTGGGTGAGATGAAATACAGGGATGATGGTGAGAGAGAACCACTGGACACACAGAAACATTGTCTCAATCAGTGTGGCACAGTGAAGCAGGCAGGCAAGAGAGAGCTTCAGATGGACCTACCCCCTGTGCAAGAATCAGTTTTACATTGGTTTGGGTTTTTTGAGCAGACATTGGATAAGTCAACCCTGCGGTAGCAAATCTAATGGTCTCTTCATGTATGCATTATTGGAAAGACCTTTGCATTGCACACTTGTCTGTTCAACTGTACTATGAGCCCTCAGTAGAACATAAAGGACTTAACTAAAAAGAGTAGCCTCGCCCAACCGGTGTGGCTCAGTGGTTGGGTATCGACCTATGAACCAAAATGTCATGGTTCTATTCCTGCTCAGGGCACAACCCTGGGTTGCGGGCTCAATCACCAGTGTGGGGTGTGCGGGAAGCAGCCGATCAAAGATTATCTCTCATCACTGATGTTTATATCTCTCTTTCTCCCTCTCCCTTCCTCTCTGAAATCAATAAAAATATATTAAATAAATAAATAAGTAGCCTTGCCATGAGTTCCCCCAGTAGCTTTCTGTACAATTCTCAACTTGTGGAAAGGGTATCTTCCACACTGTTAAGAAGGACTTTGCTGTCTCCATATTATTGTTAATATAGTATTTAATGTTGTATGCTAGGAGAGACTATACCTATCAGATGCAGTTGTTTGTTGATGAAGGAGAGCCATTTGTTAGGTTTTTAGTATGGAGTGGAACGTCTTTAACAAGAAAGACAGTACTAACATCTTAACACTTTAAGTTATGGTAACTTTTAATGGCTGTCTACTGCATGTAATAGTTAATGTTTCAGAGAAGAATTTGATTGATAGTGTATCCAAATCCCTGTTATAATGAGTTGGTATCAACCTGTTATAAAGAATTCTGGTACATTCGTGAACCTCAAAGGTCAGGAAAGAGATTACTTATCAGAAATCTCTGTAAAAGTTAAACCTGTGCATGAACATATAATTGCTCTACAATGGAAACAACCCAAATGTTTTTCAGCTGGTAAATGGATAAACAAAAGTGTGCTACATCCATTTAATAGAATACTACTTAACAATAAAAAGGAGTAAACCACTGATATATGCTGCAACATGAATGAATCTCAAGTGCATTATGCTAAGAAGCCCAATGGCTTCTTTTCAATGGTTAGTCCAGGGTCTGACAACAAGCCACCAATGTGCTGGCCACTACATCAGAACCCTAATTGATAACCCCAATTCAAAGGCTACATATTGTATGATTTCATTTATATGATATTCTGTGATAGGCAGACTTAGGGACAAACAATAGTTTTGTGCTTGCTGGGGTTGGGGGGGAAGTATATGAAGAATACCAATATTTGGGATGATGATGGTACTATCATATGCCTTAATTGTGGGAGTGTTTAAACTATTTGTCAAACTCAGAACTGTGCTTAAGAAAGGATAAAATGTACTGTAAGTCAGTTACACCTCAATTTTTTAAAATACCATAAACACAAATATTGCTGTGATTTGCATTTGGTCAATAGGAGTTAATCGTTTTGGTATGAAAAAGTAGAGTGTTCTTATGAGCTTCAGCGTTTTCAGGAAGTTGGTGTGCTAGCTCCCTCTAATGAAATGAGAAGAGTAACATTTCATGACTGCGTATGAAAGAGAGCATGTCAGCTGTTAATCTGAGAAGGTCATTTTCTCATTCTGGCCAAGGAGGGTATACTCCTGAAATAGAAAGAAACTGGAAGAAGAAAACATACTTTGTAGCAGTCTATTGTTTTTAAATCTATCTTGGCACTTGACCTGTAATTGTATCACACCATTATCATCAAGGAATGATACTACTAGTATTTATTAGTTGTAGTTTTCTCTTTTTAGCAAAAGGGAGAAAAGGGTTTTAGACTAGTAAACCATGCCTGAATTAGGAGCTAGGATTCTATCTACACTGGTTTGAATTCTGACTCTGTCAGGTACTAGCTGTGTTACCTTGGGTAAATTACTTAACCTCTCCTGCTCTTTAGTCTTTTTATCTTTAAATGGGGATGATTACATTATAAGTAAATAAACAAATAGATAAATAAATAGTTGGTAAGAAAAAATGGGAATGATAATGATAGTTACCTTAAGGTTGTTGTGAAGATTAAATGTTAGATGGTTAGAAAAGTACCAGGCATCTAGTAAGTACAGTGTAATTGTGGGCTGGTATTGATATTAGCAGAGAACAAAAACTAAAGCAAGTATTCTTTTGTTGCATTTTTAAGTGACTGGGCTGAGTTGGGGAGAAGTAGCAGCAGAGGGGAACCCTGTGAGAGAGCAAAACCTGGTTGTAGCCTTACTAAATGGCACATCCTTCCCCCACTAGTCTCTCTTAAATCACGAGGAGAAGGCAGAGGTAATGAGTAAGAATATTGGGGTTATCAAATTAGAGTTCTGATGTAGTGGCCAGGCAATTGGTGGCTTGTTGTGTTTATGGTAATTGGTGGATTTATCACTGGAAAAAATCTTCTTTTTTTTTTTTTTTGCTTATGCATTCAAAATTTTAAAAAACGACCTCAGAAACTTGTTGTTTGTCAGCTTATTCAAATCAGCCCACAAATGCCAATTTTACTATGAATTACAGTAAGAAGATGCTCAGAGTATCCGTTAGCTATACTATTAAGAACAGTGAGCAAATTACCTTTGTAATCATGGTTCTTAAATAAGTACCTGAGAATCTGTACTTTTGTAGCTTATAAAGAAAATGGTAACAATTTGGAAGTAGCCTTCAGGTCAGTTTTATATTCACTTTTGCCTTTCAGACATATTTTGCCATTAAAAGGTAGGGGACAATTTTGAAAACATTTATTTTAGCACTTAGGAATACCAGCAGTGTGTTCATGTGATAAAAGTTCCCATGATGATGTCCTTCAGTTGAAAGCACAAAGAGGTAGAAGAGGTATAGGGAGGGTGGGCATTTTGTTATTCTTGGATATTTCTTTTCTGTTGAATAAGACTCATGTGATTACTTCTGCCCTATTAGGAGCTCTTGTCCCTGGCAAAGCGGAAGCGCAGTGACTCTGAGGAGAAGGAGCCCCCTGTGAGTCAGCCTGCAGCCTCCTCAGACTCTGAGACGTCGGACAGTGATGATGAGGTGGGTGTGGAGGGAATAGGCCACTGTAACTGACAGGTATATAAGGGTCCATGTGTTGGTGACTCTGATGGCCTCTTTTTCTTTTAAACTATAGATTTAATTTCATGTTTATTTATTTTATTTTATTTTATTTTTGTTAATCTTCACCCAAGGATATTTTTTCCATTGATTTTTAGACAGAGTGGAAGGGAGGGAGAGACACAAGAGAGAGAAACATGAATGTGAGAGACAAATCAATTGGCCTCCCACACATGCCCCATCCGGGGCTGGGATCAAGCCTGCAACCGAGATACCTGCCCTTGACCGGAATCGAACCCGGGGCCCTTCAGTTCACTGAGCCAAACCGGCCAGGGCATGTCCTCTTTTTCTTAAACTGAGACCTCCAACTTAAGATATACAAGAACTTCTTAGGAAAGAAAACTGTAAGGAAAACTCTCAAATTGTCATGTTCCCTATAGTGCGAGTCTCTGCAGGGCATTTGTGGATATTTTTCAGTCTTGTTTTCAGTCCTTCCGCAGAAGAAAGGGCACAACGTTAGTCATCATCTCTTTTATTTTGTGTGGGTATTTTCCTCATCTTTTAATTCCACTTTCGTGTTAGAAAAGAAATTTCTATAGAGAATGCTATATTTTAGTGGAAAATACTTTCGCAAGACAAGAAGCTTTCTTTTTTTTTTTTAATTTCTTTTTTTAAATATATATTTTATTGGTTTCAGAGAGGAAGGGAGAGTGAGAGAGAGAAACATCAATGATGAGAGATAATCATTGATCGGCTGCCTCCTGCACTCTCCTACTGGGGATCGAGCCTGCAATCTGGACACGTTCCCTGACCAGGAATCGAACCATAACCTCCTGGTTCATGGGTCATTGCTCAACTACTGAGCCACTCTGGCCGGGCTCTTGTCTTTTTTATGTGTTAATCCTCACCTGAGGATATTTTTCCCATTACTTTTCAGAGAGTGATGGGAAGGAGGGAGGGAGAGAGAAAAAGAGAGAAACATCAGTGTTGGAGAGACACATCAATTGGTTGCCTCCTGTATGCACCCCTGCCTACTTTGGGTATGCCACCCCCCTGTTCCTCCATGTGTTCACCTTGAAGCTACAATTTGTAGTTTAAAAACAACAACAACAACAACAATAAAAAAATACACACACACACACACACACACACACACACACACACAGGCCAGATTATTATGACCACCTGACATTTGTAGGCAAATTAGCTGTAATTTCACGCTGAAGTTGCTAGAGGGCCAGACCATTATAAATAGGGAAGCAGGTTGTTTACCATGAAGTGATTTTTTTTTCTGAAGATATGGGTAAACAATGTGATTTAACAGCCTTTGAACATGGGATATATTTGAATGTGAGTGGCCAGATTATGACAACCACATCAGTACTTCGTTGGGCCACCTTTTGCCTTCAATACTGCGGTGATTCTTCTTGGCATTGACTCCACGAGATGTTGAAAG
>NW_005354718.1:2401019-2404103 GCF_000412655.1 Myotis brandtii
GTTTGGAGGTGCCCAGATGAGGCCCAGCTGTGAAGCAATGCAAGCTGCTGTGGGGCCTTGAGCCTTCTTTTGGATGTTCTGGGTCTCTCTGACCCAGCTGCAGTTTGTTAGGTAATTTTAGATCTCAAAGGGCCAGCCCATTCATATGCAAAAGCCTCTGCTCGCAGCTTGGGTGGGGCGGGGTCTCAGGGAATCAACAGGGTGGAGCAAACAGCTATGGCTCATCTTCAGTCCTTCCCTAAGAGGTCCGGGGTCTCAGTGTCCCGAGGTAATCGCTGCAAGCACCTCTGAGAGAAAGCCGCCCTCGAGTTCCGCAGCCCCCTTATGAGTGTGGGTCCCCAGAGACTTGCCCGGAACTGGAGTCGGGGCCATCGGGAGCTTGTGTCTCCCTCCCGATTGAAAAAGACAACCACGTCCTCAGTTGCCAGCCCTTTCCGCACGCGCCTCCGTACCTCTGCACTTTACTTCCGCACCTCCTTGAGTCTCAGTGTGCTTTTCTCTTTCCTTCTAGTTGTAGGATTTCCACTCAGCCAGTCTTCCTGTGGTTTTGGATGATGTCCGTTTTGTCTTTTAGTTGTATTTTTGAAGTGGTTGTGGGAGGCAGCAATTTCAGGTGTTTACCTATGCCGCCATCTTGGTTTCTTCTGCTTCGTGCTGGCCCTCTAGCAACTTCAGCACGAAATTATAGCTAATTTGCCTACAAACGTCAGGTGGTCATAATAATCTGGCCGTGTGTGTGTGTGTGTGTGTGTGTGTGTGTGTGTGTGTGTGTGTGTGTTTTAGAGAGAGGAAGGGAAAGGGATAGATAGAAACATAGATCATCTGCTTCCTGCACGGCCCTCCTGGAGATTGAGCCTATAACCCGGGCGTGTGCCCAGACTGGAATCCTCCTTTTTCATGGGGCTACACTCAACCACTGAGCAACACCAGCTGGCCCATTTTATTTTTTTAAATGCATAGACAATACAGGAAAATCTTGAATAATTTCCTTTTCCCACTGTTCCTATATCAACTACTTTTATTTTCCATGTTCAGAAGTCAGCTGTTGTGGGTTTCCTTCCCTCACCTATCAATATTCTATGAAGTTTGAATCTGTGGTATATCTAGAATATCCTATTACATGTTTATGGTCTTTGCAGTTCTTTAAGATATAAGCATAAATATTCTGTGAAGTATTTCATTCTTCATATTTGAGTCCTAAATATGCAGTTACTTGTAGGGATTCCCTTCATACTTCTTAGCTGCTGTGTCAGGACGGCAGAGTGTGTGCAACCTCCACAGCTTAGAGAAACCCAAAACTTGTGCTAGAGTACATCCAGAGTCCATAAAGACCTTCACAGCTTAAGGTTCCTTACAGCTACTTAACCATATCTAAAAGTTCTCACCTTAGAATCCTACCCAACTGTTTATGCACTTATTGGAGAAAAAGCTGACAGGCAAGTTGCACTCTGCCCAGTGGGCAATGAGACTTTGAGTAACGTTCCCCCTACAAGGTTCTTAGCTCCTGCTGCTGCCTTCAGGTCCCAGTTCCCCAGGGCCACAAGCTTCTTGCAGCTCTACTCCAATCTCCTTTCCCCCAGCCCCACTGGGAATAGCGGCCTCAGTATCATGGCCATTCTGAAAGGCGCCTTCAGTATGTATTATCACTCTTTCACCCAGACTGCTAGCTGAGCACCTCAAAGTTAGGGTGCATATTTTATTACTTTGGACAATTCAGCAAACTGTCCAAAAAGATTGAGAAAGCAAATTTTTTGAGTCCTGCTAACCACCAGAGAACTCAGTGGTATTACTGTGAGGATATTTTATAGAGTGGAAGGGAGGATGAAGGAAGGAGATGGCTACCCAATTTCGGGTTGGGTAGGGAACTTCTGAGAGATCCTTAGAATATAAAGTTTGAGGCAGCAGCTCTTGCCATTTTTTCTCTCTCAATGATATTCATGTCTTTTTGTAGGTAAAAACTGTATAGTGAGGTAATTTGCTATGTTGTCTCATTTCTGCTATGGCTTTTATATTCTTACTAGAGGCCCAGTACACGAAATTCATGCACTTGGAGGTGTCCCTCAGCCCAGCCTGCGACCTCTTGCAATCCAGGAGCCCTCGAGGGATATCCGACTGATGGCTCTTTCCAACATATATCAGTAGATGAGAGATAGATTGATAGCCATCAGTCGGACATCTTTAGTGCTGACACAGAAGTGGGAGAGGCTCCTGCCACCACAGCTCTGCTTGCCAGCCTTGAGCCGGGCTTCTGGCTGAGGGGCGCTTCCCCTGTGGGAGCGCACTGACCACCAGGGGGCAGCTCCTGCATTGAGCACCTGCCCCCTGGTGGTCAGTGTGCGTCATAGCGACCAGTCGGTCCACTGTTTGGTCGATTTGCATATTAGCCTTTTATTATATAGGATTATTTACAGAAATTTGGTTGTTAAAGCAAGTACCGGTCAGATGGAGCCTACTTGTACCATACGTTACTCTAATTTTTTCAGATACAGCTCCCAACCCTTATTGTTTATTATTGTTAGTGAACAGTGAATACAGGTAGAAAAAGTATATTGGTCCCTTCAGATTTGATAGTGCAGAAAACTGGTCAAGAACAACTGAGATGGTTAGTGGGTGGTGTGTTATAGGGAGAGACATGCACTGATTATAGGGAAAGAAGATATCTAGCTGAAAGTTATGAAAGTTTCCTATCCAGAAAAAAATGGGTGCATTGGACATTAAGTATAAGGTTCAATTAGGGAGGTAATAGTGGGTGTTATATTATCTTCACCCAGGGGCAGGGGGACCTAAGTTTAATGAAACTGAATATACTTATGTATTATTTTTGGTGAATGCATTATTCTCAGTGAGAATTTGGGGCACATGGGAATCTTTCTGTAAGGTTTACTTTGACTAAGCCTGGAAAATTGGAACGCACACCTCAGTAGTAAGCCATAATGCTGTACTGTGGTACTTTGGTGCTGTCACTTCTTTTTTTTTTAATATTGCATAGAATTTTTTTAAGATATCTTTATTGATTTCAGAGAGGAAGGGAGAGGGAAAGATAGAAATATCAATGATGAGAGAGAATCATTGATTGGCTGCCTC
>NW_005354718.1:2405100-2415943 GCF_000412655.1 Myotis brandtii
TAGTGGTCGTACGCCAATTACCATGTTTCTCTTTTATTAGTGTAGATTATTTACAGAAATTTGGTTGTTAAAGCAAGTACCGGTCAGATGGAGCCTACTTGTACCATACGTTACTCTAATTTTTTCAGATACAGCTCCCAACCCTTATTGTTTATTATTGTTAGTGAACAGTGAATACAGGTAGAAAAAGTATATTGGTCCCTTCAGATTTGATAGTGCAGAAAACTGGTCAAGAACAACTGAGATGGTTAGTGGGTGGTGTGTTATAGGGAGAGACATGCACTGATTATAGGGAAAGAAGATATCTAGCTGAAAGTTATGAAAGTTTCCTATCCAGAAAAAAATGGGTGCATTGGACATTAAGTATAAGGTTCAATTAGGGAGGTAATAGTGGGTGTTATATTATCTTCACCCAGGGGCAGGGGGACCTAAGTTTAATGAAACTGAATATACTTATGTATTATTTTTGGTGAATGCATTATTCTCAGTGAGAATTTGGGGCACATGGGAATCTTTCTGTAAGGTTTACTTTGACTAAGCCTGGAAAATTGGAACGCACACCTCAGTAGTAAGCCATAATGCTGTACTGTGGTACTTTGGTGCTGTCACTTCTTTTTTTTTTAATATTGCATAGAATTTTTTTAAGATATCTTTATTGATTTCAGAGAGGAAGGGAGAGAGAGAGAGAGAGAAACATCAATGCTGAGAGAGAATCATTGATTGGCTGCCTCCTGCACGCCCCCTACTGGGGACCGAGCCCGCAACCCAGGCATGTGCTCTTGACTGGAATCGAACCCGGGACCCTTTAGTCCACAGGCCAATGCTCTAGCCACTGAGCCAAACCTGCCAGGGCGGTGCTGTCGCTTCTTGCCCCTGAAAGCATTAGATGGGAGAAGCACCACCAAGGATGCAAACAGAAGTGTCAGGGAAGAAAAATAACGAGGTTAAGAGGAAGAGAGCAACAGCTCACTCATGAGGTGGGATTTAAAAACAACAAAGAAGTACATTTGTTTGGAGGAATTGAGTCCTAAATTAAGTTGTTTAGAGTCCTTTTTAGAAATGGTGGATGATACATAAACAGACACCTGCAGCCAGATAAGAAGAAAGCCTAGATTTTCACTAGTTACTGGTAAAAATCACGTTGGATACCAAGAAAACCTTTTTTGTTGTTCAAAATTGAGTATAACTACATTAGATGTAGTGAGGAAACAGCTGCATTATGTTCTAATATCCTCTACCTAACTGAGAATTTTTTACTTAAAGCTTCATGTATAGTCTTGTTTTCAGCATTTTTGAGCAATAAAAGCATCTGGCCCAGCCCTGTAGTTCAGCACATGTCATACCTCTTTTTTCTTCCCCAAGACTTCTGTCAGCCTTCCTGGTTGCAAAACTCACCCACTTGCCTCTCCAAAGACTCTGGTCTCTTCTTACTTTCCCCCCATTCCATTATTTTCTATTTCTTTCTGAAGCTTCTTCTCTTTTTCTCCTATTTCATCTGATCTTTTGGGTTCTCCCACTTTAATCTAGTTATAGTCCTAATTCCCACTCTGTTATCACTTGCTGGCTCTAATATTTTTATTAATAGAATATTTTGAAAAAGATAACTTTTACTTATATATTCATTTAGTAACAATTTTTCCTGGAAGTTGGCCTAGATATGCACGAGTATTTTGTTAGGCTTTACCGAAGAGATACATAATACATAATTAGCACATGCTTCTGATAAAGGCCTTCACTGCTAAGCTAGTATTTATTTTCATGTCTATGTATTGATTTAGTAAAGTTTGCATACACATAGTTCTCCAGAACAAGATGTTCCACACAGATGAATTATCCTAATACTGAAACTAAACTCTTGAAAGTTTAGAATATAAAGCCCACTACATTTGAAAAGTTTTTTTTTGATAGATATTATTATATATAGTTGTTTTTCTTGTTGATTTAGTCATGATTATGAATGGCAGTTCTTGTACCATGAAATAATGACTTCCAAAATGTTGAGCTGTGTGGTACTGCTTTTTATACCTTTTCTTTCTTTCCATTACTGTAGGTAAGAAGTGGCCACTTGTTCTCATCTTTTGGTAATCTGCTCTACTTCCAACTTCCTGCATCTGATCTGCTCTGTGGTCAGGAAACCAGGGGACCCCATAGAGTTTAGGTTGGAATACTCTTCTTTAGTACTTGAATTTAGCAACAATTATTTGGATTGCTTACAAGCCTTATTTTTACATACTTCTTAGTTCTTGGCTATTTAGATTATCATACAGTACCACCTTATTTATCTTGATACCATTAAAAGCTCATCATAGCCCTGGCCAGTGTAGCTCAGCGGTTAAAGCATCAGCCCATGCACCAAAAGGTAGTGGGTTTGATTCCCGATCAAGGACATGTACCTCGGTTGCATGTTCTATACCTGGCGCTGCTCAGGGTATATGTGTGAAATAACCAATCAACGTGTTTCTCTCACATTGACCTCTCTCCCTCTCTCCTTCCTCCATCCTCCCTTCCACTCTATAAAATATCCTCAGGTGAGGATTAAAAAAATCTCATCATAGGAATTTGGAAAAATAAAGTGATTTTCATAGACCACTTGCTCAGACTTGTGTACAACAAATTCTGACACTTCCTACCAAACAGTAGAATGGAGTACTGATTATATTTTACTTTTTTGTTGTTAATCCTCACGAGAGGATATTTTTCCCATTGATTTTTAGAGAGAGTGGAAGGGAGGGGGTGGTGGAGAGAGACAGAGATTGATGTGAGGGAGACACATTGATTGATTGTCTTCCACACGCACCCCAATTGGGGCCTGGGATCTAACCTGCAACCCAGGTATGTGTCCTTGACTGGGAATTGAGCCCACGACTCTGGTGCGTGGGCCAACAATCTAACTACTCTTTTGTTTTTTTAAAACATATTGTTATTGATTTCAGAGAGGAAGGGAGAGAGAGAGAGAGATAGAAACATCAGTGATGAGATAGAACCAGTGATGGGCTGCCTTCTGCCTGCCCACATTGGGGATCAAGCCTGTAACCTGGGCATGTGCCCTGACTGAGGAATCGAACCCTGATCTCCTGGTTCATAGCTTGATGCTCAACCACTGAGCCACACCAATTGGACTAACCACTGTTACACACCAGCCAGTGCTACATAAATGTTTTTTGGTGTGGGGGGGCGCTACATATTTTTGTATTACATCTGTTTCACTTTTGTTTTTGTCTCCATACCAGACTTTAAGTTTTTGTGATTGAGTGTAGTGATTCTCTATGTTTTCCAGTTAAATATATGTGATTGCCTGGTTATAAAATACAGTAGTGTCTTTTGTATTTTGTCTGATTAATTACATAGAAAAGAAAGCTAAGCTATTCTTCATGTTCTGTGGGCTGACATTAAATTGTATTTATTCTTCAACTCCACTGGCCCTATTCTATTTTCTGGGGAGCAAAAAACACCTAAGTCAGAAACCATGCCCTTCTCACACACTTCATTGATGGCCACTGTCAATATCTAGATAATGACTACAGAACCCTTTTAAAGATTGCTTTGATTTAGTATAACACTCAGTTAATATAGAATCTTACAACTCTAAAACTCTAATAGTTCATAGAGATCATCTGGATTCTTGTATTCCAGATCATAAAATAGTACCCTGCACATATATAAACTTAATGGTGTGTTCTAAACTTCTTTGATTCTATCTTCTTTGAGTCTCACACTACCCCGATAGATGGTCAAGGTGGTATTGTCATTCCTACTTTATCCATAAGGAAACAATTTCAGTTAAGGGCTTGGGCTGTATTCCAGTTCTTCTTTTTTATTTTCACTTCTTTATTGTTGAAAGTATTACATATGTCTCCCTTATTTTAATTCTTTTAAACCCTAATCCCGGTATAGTTTATCACTAACGCAGCTGTTCTTCTTGAATCCTACTTACCTCAAAGTATTTTTGTTTCACTTGTAAATTCATTTCAGAGTAACTGAGTTGCAATGGTTTATAGTCTGACCCTTGAGACCTTCCTTGCCCACTAGAGATATCCTCCCTGAAGACTTGAAGTTTCTTTGTGTGTGTGTATGTGTGTTTTGCCTCCAGGATGCTCAAACTACTCAGTGTCTCAATGTTACCTAAATCCAAAGCAACTACTTCCAACCCCATGTTCCTTCCTGTCTTTTGGCTGAGTGCCAGGAAGGTCAGTTTGTCACAGGTTGTGTGGTACTAACCCTCCTTATATCATTATGTTATTGCTGCCCAGTGAAAGTCAAACTACAAATCTCATTTTTAATCTCTTTTTATTTATTAAGAAAACATCTTGCCCTGGCTGGTATTGCTCAGCGGTTACAGTCAGTTTGTGCACCCCAAAGGGTTGTGGGTTCAATTCCTGGTCAAGGGCACGTACCTGTGTTGCAGGTTCTTTCTCTGGTCCCAGTTGGGGCATGTGCTGGAGGTAACCAATCAATGTGTCTCACACCCATATCTCTCTCTTTCTCTCTCTCTCTCCCCCGCCCCCCCCTTCCACTCTCTCTAAAAATCAATGGAAAAAATATCCTCTGGTGAGGATTAACCCACAAAAGAAAAAGAAAATATCTTCCTAACAGTCTCTGTTTTAGGTTTTCTTCGCTACATACAGGGTGAGGCAAAAGTAGGTTTACAGTTGTGAGTATGTGAAACAGTTTATTCTTGTAATATTTATTAACTAGAGGCCCAGTGCATGAAATTCATGCACTGGGGGGTTGGGGGAGGGCATACCTCAGCCTGGCCTGTGCCCTCTCGCAGTCCGGGACCCCTTGCTCCTTACTGCCTGCCTGCTTGCTGCTCCCTACCACTCGGCTCGCTGCTCCTTAGTGCTGCCACGGAGGCTCCTGCCACCGGCACTGCACTCACCAGCCATGAGCCCGGCTTCTGGCTGAGTGATGCTCCCCCTGGTGGTCAGTTCATAGCGACCAGTAGTTCCACCGTTTGGTTGATTTGCATATTAGGGTTTTATTTTATAGGATTATTATATTACTTTTCATATGAACAACTGTAAACCTCCTTTGCCCCACCCTGTATGTGCATGCTTCCTTTGTTATGTGTAGTTCTGAATACATGTAGACTGCTTGGGAAAGCAGGACATCCATGTATATGAGAGTTCTGAGTGACAGTGGATCCTTTTGCTTTCCCAGATTATTATTGAGCAGCTCTCACTGGGGGTGGCTCAGGCCTTTGCACTCAGATGCAGATCAGCAGGCACTCATTTTCTCATTCTTGCCTTCTGTATGGTGCACTTTTAAGGTCACAACAGTTTGCCTTTTAGTAGAGCCATAGCTCCCAAAACAAATTAAGAAATGCCAGGTCACTTCCTCTCCTTTGTACTGGATGGCAAAGGCCTAAGAGCATCCCTTGAATCCTATCCTTTACTTTTGAGCCTCCATTTACTACCACACCCTGGCAATGAAAGAAGAATTCATTTTCCCCTCAATTTCAGAGTCAACAGAATAAGGCTTTTGCAGGAATAGGTGAGCATCGCTAGGCTAATGGCTGAATTAAGATATTTCTATGTCGATTTTTCCCGCCACAAGCCTTTCTCATCTCCTTTATGGTTTATTAATTTCTGTGATCCGGAGAAGAGGTACTGGGAAAATCTTTAACATATGTACTTAGAACATTGTGAACCTCTGGTTTACAAGAGTAAGTGTAAACTATAATAAATGTGATGTATTCTCCAGTAAAAGAAATCTTTGGGAGATTATTGGTAGCTTTTTGAGTATCTTTCTCTATATTTAAATAGGAATAAATAGGAATGAGATGGGCCCCGAAAAAATTTTAAAGATATTTTTATTGATTTCTGAGAGGAAGAGAAAGGGAGAGGGTGATAGAAACATCAATGATGAGAGAGAATCATTGATCGGCTGCCTCCTGCATGCCCCATACTGGGAATCAAGTCTACAACCCGGGTATGTGCCCTTGACTGGAATCGAACCCGGACCCTTCAGTCCACAGGTCGAGTCTATCCACTGAGCAAAACCAGCTAGGACTGGCCCCGAAATTTTAAGTGATTATTTATCTTTGGGTGATGGAAATTTGGGTGATTTTCTTTTAGCTTTATTTTATTTTAAATATATTTTTATTGATTTCAGAAAGGAATGGAGAGGGAGAGAGAGAGATAGAAACATCAATGATGAGAAATAATCATTGATCGGCTGCCTCCTGCATGCCCCACACTGGGGATAGAGCCCACAACCCGGGCATGTGCCCTGACTAGGAATCGAACTGTGACCTCCTGGTTCATAGGTCAGCACTTAACCACTGAGCCAAGCCAGGCGGGCTCTTTTAGCTTTAAAAAATATTCTTTGCCTTAGCCAGGTAGCTCAGTTGATTAGAGCATCATCCTAATACACCAAAGTTTCGGGTTCAATCCCAGATCAGGGTACATATAAGAATCAACCAATGAATGCATAAATAAGTGGAACAGCAAGTTGATGTTTCTCTTTCTCTTTCTCTCTAAAATCAATCAGTCAATAAAAAATACTTTCTATTTTTTAAAGTATATAATAAACATTTTTCTTAAAATTATATATTTAAGGTTTATAAAAAATAAGATATGTTTTTAGAAAGTATATGCAAATAGCTTAATCCAGCTTCTCAATATTGAAAGATGTATTTATAAGAAATTTTCTGTCCAATATAGTGAGCTTGGTTGTTTGCCGTTGGCTTGACATACCCTATTGAGCTAGCCTCATGGGAGGTAAGGCATCTTTGTCTTCTCATCTCTTGAAAATTGTTGGAAGGAAAAAACGAGCTTTTCTTCCCACACTCAGGTTTAGCCAGGAAAGCCCTTTTTAATGGGCAACATTTTATTTTCTATTTATCTTTCTCCCTCTTCCCTAAGGCCATGGTCAGCAAACTGCGGCTCGTGAGCCACATGCAGCTCTTTGGCCCCTTGAGTGTGGGTTTTCCCTAAAATACCACGTGCGGGCGCGCATGTACAGTGCGATTGAAACTTCGTGGCCCATGCGCAGACATCGGTATTTTGTGGAAGAGCCACGCTCAAGGGGCCAAAGAGCCACATGTGGCTCGCAAGCCATGGTTTGCCAACCACTGCCCTAAGGGATAAATATCACAGACTACGAATGAGTGACAGTTGCTAAGCTCAGCCAGTGTCAAATTGCAGCAGATTGAGAGTGGAAGGATGAGGAAGCCAACTAGCTTCCTAGTACCTCCTGAATTGGATTCACCTGTGCAACTTCACATTTAGATCTTTATTGCTCTCATAAACACCTTTTCCCCCTCGGGAGTCCAGAATTTGGCTCTATTGTACATGAGAAACCCAGATCTGTAGGCAAAAATAGACCTAGTGACTCTGACACACATGTGACCCTGGCAGTTCAGCCTTTACCCTCTTGGCCTCATCTTTCTATTGGGTAGAAATACAGAGGGCCAAGGAACCTTGTTTGGAGGAAGAGGGTGATGCCCATTTTCATAACCAACCATTAAAAACGGACTAATATGTTCATAGTTCTACTATTTGTTGTAACCAAAGCCAATGCAAGAGATGTTTTATATACTTTGTTACCTCTGGTACTGTATCTGTGATGTCATCATAGGAAGTTGATATATTTTAGCTCCATTAACTGAGAAATTAAACACTTTAGCTTCTTTTGGATTCTTTCAAACAAACCTAAAATTATCTTCCTTGAATGATTAAAAATTTGAAATGATTAAGCAATATTATTGAGTCTCCATCAACCTGGCTAAAATGGTTTGCTCTGCTCTGGTGATTCCTTGAGACCCTGTCCTACCCAATTTGTGGGTCCACTCAAACTGCTTCCAGTGACCTCTTCATACAGATTGCCTGTCTTCTGTCATGCTGGAAGACGTGCGATCAAATGTTAAAACATCAAATGTCCACAAACCCTAAACAAGTAGCATCTGGCTTCAGTGTGTCCTGTACCACTTGCTAAGTGGCCTCAGGCCCAGCACTAGCGGCAGCCAGCCTCAGTTCGCAGCTTGGCCTCTCACAGGCACCCCTAAGTCCAGCACAAGTAGCAGCCATCTGTGGATTGCTCTGTAGCTCATGCTGGGCACAGGCGGCAGCTGATCTTTTTTTTTTTTTTTTTTTAATATATTTTATTGATTTTTTACAGAGTGGAAGGGAGAGGGATAGAGAGTTAGAAACATCGATGAGAGAGAAATATCAATCAGCTGCCTCCTGCACACCCCCTACTGGGGATATGCCCACAACCAAGGTACATGCCCTTGACCGGAATCGAACCCGGGACCCTTCAGTCCGCAGGCCGATGCTCTATCCACTGAGCCAAACTGGTTAGGTCAGTACACTTTTTTTTCCCCCCCACTTTTTTTTTTTTTTTGGTGCCCTTGACTGAACCTGGGACCCTTCAGTCCGCAGGCCGACGCTCTTTCCACTGAGCCAAACCAGCTAGGACTGGCAGCAGCTGATCTTGACCAGCACTTACTGGGAGGCCCCAGAACCAGCACAACCAGTGAACAGATTCAGACCACGCCAGAGCATACCCAGCCACCTCCATGAATGACATTCAAGGGGCAAACTTGTTGGGCGCTAGAGCCCTGCTGAAGTGAGTGCTACTCTGCCTTGCTCTGTGGGGTTGGTCCTTGCACAGCAGCTCCAGGGTTGTGGTCACAGCCAGTTCTCATAGCTGATTGGCCTAGGGCCGTGGTCGGCAAACCGCGGCTCGCGAGCCACATGCGGCTCTTTGGCCCCTTCAGTGTGGCCACGAAGTTTCAATCGCACTGTATGTGCACGCCCGCACGTGGTATTTTGTGGAAGATCTGCACTCAAGGGGCCGCAGTTTGCCGACCACTGGCCTAGGGGTATAGCACTTGCATTGATGTGACAACAGCATTTAAGGCTTAACTACAACAGGAGGGTGCACCTGGAGTACCCAGCTTGGGTGACTGGGTAGACTGTGCCACTGGGCCCTACAGGACATGTACTACATAAGGCCACTCTACCAACACTGGGAGATGTAGCAGCTCTGCCTAATACATAGAAACAAACACAGGGAGGCTGCCAAAATGAGAAGACAAAAGAAACATGTTCCAAATGAAAGAACAGAACAAATAACCCAGAAAAAGAACTAATATAAAAGGAAGACAAGCAATCTACCAGATGTAGAGTAACAACACTGGTTACAAGTTTGCTTAATGAACTTAGAGGAAGAGTGGATGAAGTTAGTGAGTACTTCAACAAAGGGATGTAAAAGAACATAAAAGTGGAGACAGAAAACATAAAATTGGACCAGTCAGAAATGAAGAATACAATAACAAATGAAGAATACATTACAAAGAATCAACGGTAAATAAAGCAAAGGATCAAATCAGCGATTTGAAAGATAAAGTAGCAGAAAACACCCATTTAGAACAGTAAAATGAAATTTAAAAAATGAGGATAGTTTAAGGAGTCTCTGGGACAATTTCAAACATACCAACATTTGCATCATGGGGTTGCTGGAAGGAGAAAAGAGAACAAGGAATTTAAAATCTATTTGGGAAAAAAAATAATGGAAAACTTATCTAACTTGATGAAGGAAATAGACATACAGCCCAGGAAGTGCTGAGAATCCCAAACAAGATGAACCCAAAGAGACCCACATCAAGACATAATTAAAATGTCAAGGGTTAAAGGCAAAGAGAATCTTAAAAGCAGCAAGAGAAAATCAATTAGTTACCTACAGGGGAGCTCCCAGAAAGCTGTCAGCTGATGTATCAATAGAAACTTTGCAGGCCAGAAGGGATTGGCACAAAATATTCAAAGTGATGAAAAGCAAGGAGTTACAACCAACATTACTCTACCCAGCAAAATTGTCATTTAGAATCAAAGGAGAGATAAAGAGTTTCCCAGACAAGAAAAAGCTAAAGAAGTTCACCACCACCAAACCAGTATTACAAGAAATGTTAAAGGCTCTTCTTGCCCTAGTCGGGTGGTTCAGTTGGTTCAGTCATCACCACATACACTGAAGGGTCACAGGTTTGATTCTCAGTCAAGGGCATGTACCTGCGTTTCAGGTTCAGTGCCCAACCCAGTTGGGGCACATGCAGAAAGCAACCAATCAATGTGTCTCTCTTACATCGATATTTCTCTTTCTCTCTGTATCTCTCTCTCTCTCTTTCTCACCCTCCTCCCTCCCCCTCCTTTCCACTCTCTCAACAAATCAATGAAAAAAATGTCCTCAGGTGAGGATTAACAACAACAACAACAATTTCAGGTTCAGTGCCCAACCCAGTTGGGGCGCATGCAGAAAGCAACCAATCGATGTGTCTCTCTTACATCGATATTTCTCTTTCTCTCTGTATCTCTCTCTCTCTCTTTCTCACCCTCCTCCCTCCCCCTCCTTTCCACTCTCTCAACAAATCAATGAAAAAAATGTCCTCAGGTGAGGATTAACAACAACAACAACAACAACAATCGTCCTAGACACCAAAATCTTACATGGGTTTGATCCCCGGTTAGGGCACATGCGAGAGGCAAGCAATCGATGTTTCTCGCATTGATGTTTCTCGCTCTCTTAAAAAAAAATCAATGAGAAACATTCCCGGGCTCTGACCAGGGTAGCTGAATTGTTTAGAGCAAGCATGTCAAACTCAAAGGCTTAACATGGGCCAAATAAATAAGGTTTAAGTTTATGTGGACTGCAAAAAAACAAAAGTTTCAATTTTCATAGAAATATAGGTTTATTTCGATAGAGACACTGAATACAAAGGGCTGAAATAAATGAGTAATCGTTAACATAAAATAACAAAAATTAATATTTTTTTAAATATATTTTATTGATTTTTCACAGAGAGGAAAGGAGAGGGATAGAGAGTTAGAAATATCGATGAGAGAGA